>NC_141886.1:23982057-24285087 GCF_030686135.1 Camelina sativa | reverse complement strand
TTTCATTCAATTTCTCTCTTCTACTTTCAAATCTGCTTCTCTTCCTCTCTGATTCCTCCTCGTCTTCTTACCTTTTTTTTTAAATTTGAATTTGAATTTGATAGCTCAGGAAGAGTTCGAGGATCTGTGTTTCCGTTTCGGTATCGAGCTTGATGATGTGGTGAGTGAGTGTGTTCGAATTATCTCCTTGGTGAACGTCTTATGTTGGTTTAGATTTTGAATCCTAATTAAGTTTTTTTTTTTCGTTAATCTTAATCGATGAGTAGACTACTGAGAAGGCAATTATAAGGAAAGAAAAACACATCGAAGAAGAAGCTGATGAAGATGAAGAAATCATCTACAAGATTGAAATCCCTGCCAACAGGTTTCAATTACGACTCCTCCTCTAGCTATAGCTATGTATGTTGTTGTTGAAGATAAGATAAATTAGGGAATTGATGATTGTTTTGGTACTTTTGTTATCTTATATCTATATGCAGATATGATTTGCTTTGCCTCGAAGGGCTTGCGCAAGCTCTTCGCGTTTTCAACAAGAAACAGGAGATACCTACGTATATCCTTGCTGACATTAGCAAAGACAAGATGCTTCAGATGAATGTTAAACCTGAGGTTTGTAATAGATCTTTATTTTCACAACCATTACCTTCCTGATTTGTTTCCTTCATGATTGAAAAGTTTCTGAATCTTTAGTTAATTTTTTCCACCTGTTGTAGACATCGACGATTCGTCCATTTGTTGTATGTGCTGTTTTGAGAGGTGTTTCCTTTGACGAGGCTCGCTACAACAGCTTCATTGATCTTCAGGATAAGCTGCATCAGAATATTTGCCGGTAATTCACAGGATCAATTTCGGTTTTTGTTGCATCATTGCAGTTATTAGCTACCATCATTGTGGCTTCCATCGGTTTCTACATTTATCTTATCTACATATTTCAGGCGAAGATCCCTGGTTGCAATTGGAACTCACGACCTTGATACATTGCAAGGCCCATTCACATACGAGGTAATTATGTGTTATCATCTTTCCTATTCTTGTTTTTATCTCTCTCATGTTCCTCTACATGTACATTTTGTGTATCTGATCTAATTTGGTGTGCTTCTCATCATCAAACTTTCATACAGTATGTTCCTTTCAATTTATGTGGACACATTCTTTTAGTTGAGCTTTTTCTGTGAGCCATTGACACTATGGTCTTACTATTATTTTTCAGGCTCTGCCGCCAACGGATATAAATTTTGTACCTTTGAAGCAAGTAAGTCAATATTCTTATGGGTTCATTACCTTCAACTAGTGTCTCTGACTAAAATTTATGTGCCTGGTGTTTCTTGGTCAAATTCTTAAATCATTCTTTTTCCTCTGTTATAACGATAATGGTTTTTTATTTTATTGGTTAAAACATTTAGTCATTTTCATTTCTGGTACAATTTCTCGCAATTACATAGTGAAAATTTAGTTCAGGATGGTTTCATATATGTACCTAATCCTAATTTCGTGGTCGCAGACAAAGAGCTTCAGGGCTGACGAACTAATGGAATTTTACAAGGTAAATAGTTTAACTCTTACTCTGGTCATTATGTTGTTGCTTTTGTGAAATTCTTATTTCTTTGAAGCAAACAATCGACGAAATATATCCCTGAACTGATACTTGGTGGACATGTATTATGAGTTTAAATAAGTGTTTACATACTGAATAACTAAGTAGGCTCTCCGAAGGATTTTCCTCTGCCATGTAACCTTATTGTGTGATTGATTGTCTTTACTTTTGTTTGCAGTCAGATATGAAGCTAAAAAAAATTCTACACATAATCGAGAATTCACCCGTCTTCCCTGTATTATACGACAGCAAAAGGTATTTGGTTCTTCCTAGTACCTATTAAATTAACTTTGGTTAAGTAAGATATCTATCAATCTATAATAATTACTTTCTTGACCAATCACAGTGATTTTCATATCATAAATGAATTATGTAGTGAAACATAATGAAAGTTCACTTTTGCAGAACTGTGCTGTCGTTGCCACCTATTATCAATGGTGCACATTCTGCAATTACACTGCAGACAAAGAATGTCTTCATTGAATGCACAGCAACTGATTTGACGAAGGCCAAGACTGTTCTGAATACAATGGTATGCTGCAAACAGATCAGAACTAGTGTGCTCAACTTAAAATCAATATCTAACTAGTCATTCAACATGTTCCAGGTTACAACTTTTTCAGAGTATTGTGAGAGAAAGTTTGAGATTGAGCCTGTTGAAGTTACATATGATGACGGGAAGTCATACATCTATCCGGATTTAGCTGTCTATGATATGGAAGTTTCTCTCTCTTATATTACAGACTCAATTGGAGTCTCTTTGGAGGTGGAACAGGTAATATATACATCACTGCTGTCAAGTTGTTATAAATGAACCAATCTCATTTCCTTTCTTGAGATGGCTATTTTAGAAACCTTAGCTTTGTATACGGATTTATCCTTCTACCTGTAGCTAGTGTTTTCATAAAAATCTGTATGCATCATTTGGGTTTAATGCAGAATACAAAGCAAACTGTTACTTCTCATGGCCTGAAATTTTCTGTTATCGGTTTCACATGCCTGCTGTGATTTTCCTTCTGTCTCAGGTCTCTAAATTCTACTCTGCAATGATTTTAATCATTTTTTTTTGTGAAATGGGCTTCGTATCTTTCAGGTTACAAGTCTGCTGACACGAATGCAACTACATGCTGAGCCAGCAAAGTCTAGTGATAACCAATGTGCCATAAAAGTACATGTACCCCCCAGCAGGAGTGACGTTCTCCACCCTTGTGATGTTATGGAGGTATATTTTGACAATCCAAACCTTTCTGTGTTGCTGCCGTTTTGATGATTCTCTATACAACTAATTAATTTTACTTATATTTCACCAGGATGTTGCCATCGCCTATGGTTTCAATAACCTTCCAACAAGATCACCTGCTTCGATAAAACCACTGCCTCTGAATGAGCTCACCGATCTTCTCAGAATAGAGGTATTAGTACCTCCATTTTGATTTTGCATCAGCTCACAGTGATCTGTGTTTTACGTGAAGTTAACTTTTAAGCATTTGTTTCTCTTTCTCACGAAGGTTTTCTTTGTATTTTGAATTTTAGATTGCCATGAATGTGTACACTGAGGTGGTAACGTGGCTACTATGTTCGCGCAAGGAAAACTTTGCGATGCTAAATAGAGAGGATGATAACTCAGCAGTAATAATTGCGAACCCGCGGTCTGCTGACTTTGAGGTTCGTCTCGAGTCCTATGGTCATCTCTTTATAAACTTCTTTAATGCTAGTGCTGTGCTAATTGAGGAAAATTGTTTCATTTTATGTGGTAATAGGCCATGAGGAGGACTCTCATGCCTGGAATTTTGAAAACTGTTGGCTCAAACAAAGACCACCCTAAACCAATTAAGGTAAACATCTCTGGTGACTGATTAGCTAGATATGAGATTTGAATGTTGCTTTGATGACAAAAGTTATTTCTTTTGGTTCAAAAAGATTTATGAAATCAGTGATGTGGCAATGTTGGATGAGAGCAAAGACGTTGGTGCATCCAATCGACGCCATCTTGTTGCACTACATTGTGGTGCTACTTCTGGATTTGAGGTATGGATTTCCTTTGTTAGCCATATAGTATTTTCAATATATTAACGTATATGTTCACAACTTAATCAATTGATATGCTTCAATTGATATGCTTTCTCTGTACAATTCTTGATTCAGCTTATCCATGGCCTCGTCGATAGAATCATGGAAGTGATGGCAATCCCATTTGTACCAGTCAATGACAATACCGGATACTATATAAAGCTCTCTCAAGTAAGCTCTCTCCATTTTATCCACAAGCATCTAATGCTTTCTCATAATCGACTCGCTCAAGATCCTAATCTCTCTGTCGCTCTCTCTATTGCGTTCTGTAACAGGAGCCTGAGTTTCTACCGGGCAGGCAAGCTAGCATCGTTGTCCGAGGGAAACAAATTGGGAACTTCGGGATCGTGCATCCACAGGTACACTCAGATGTGTATGCTTGTTAAAATCCAAAAACTTGCCAGATTATTATTGGTTTCCAATCGTTTTATTTTGTTTCGTTCAGGTTTTGAACAACTTTGACATCCCTGATCCATGCTCTTTCGTGGAGATAGACGTCGAAGCCCTCTTATAGAAAAGAAACCAACCAAGTGTTTTCATTGTTGTCTCTGTGATTTACAAACATTTAACTACTCAGTTGTTTTTGACCCCATTTGTTATAATTAATTTATATTCTCAACTTTTTCTCGATTATAATATTTTTTTGGAAGATACGTGTTTTTTAAAAGTGATGTTAAGAAGGAATCAATAATATATGGCCAAAATTTTAAAGCTAACTAATCTAGATTCTTAGAAACTAAGAAAAAGAATCTAAAACCTAAAAATAGTGGTCTACTCTTTTAATTTAAGAAAATACAGTCTAATGTAGATTATTATTTCCCCTAATTGTTCCTTTTTATAAACGTGAAGTAGTTTGATCTTAAAGGTGGCGTTGAAAATGTCTACGAGACGTAATGAAGATTATTTTGGCACTATGTGTATGTGTATGTGTATGTGTATGTGTATGTGTACATGTGTATGTGTATGTGTATGTGTAATATTTACATACGTATAAACAGAACGGGACTTGAATCGAAACAATTTTTAAGAGAAGTACATAATATAATACACGTGATCGTCTTTGCTCTAATAAAATATCGATATGAAATGGACCAAGGTCAAAAGCAACCTCTGATGATGCTGATGCCACACTCCGCGGCTGCCGTAAAACAAAACAACACCTCAATTCTCAATATTATATGTATATCTTTTTTTAAATATTCTACTATATTAATTGGGAAGTATAAATATGAAACTAACTTTAAAATGTATAAAAAATTATATTCACATGCCATTAAAAAACTTAATTAATTAATTAATCTTTATTAATTATTAATAAACAAAAAAAATATTAACAAATCAAATTAAATTAAATCTTTTTTTGTTAAAGAAATTAAATTAAATCTACAAAATTAAATAGAAACTATTCGAATTTAAACTAATTTGTACTTGAAAATAAAATATATTATTAAAAAATTAACAGCTAAGATTTTAAAAATCTAATCGAATAAAATCTACAACTACAAATTTTATCAACATTTTTTACCAGCACAAGTTAAAAATTTTATTAAAAATCTAATAGATAAAATCTATATCAGTTCCGTTTAACAATTTAGATTTTAAAAATTAATAAATAACATAATAATAAAATAATTTATTACAAATTTTCATCAAAAAAAAAGTTTAGCCCGCGGTTTTCCGGGGGTTAGTAGCTAGTACTCAAGTATTTGGGATCCAAATTTCTTGTATATATATATTGAAACACCTGAAATCATGATTACATTTCTCTCTTTTTCGTCGCTTAAATCTTTTTCAATCACACATTTTTCTTCGTATGGTAAGAAAAGTAAACTAAAAGTAAAAAGTATTTTACATTCAAAAATTCAATATTTCACCGTTACTTCCTTGTAAATAAACCTGAAGTAGTTTGATTTTAAAGTGGCGTTGAGAATGTATATGAGACGTAATGAATATTATTTTTGGCACTTGTATGTATGTGTGTGTATATGTACATACGTAATATGCACATACGTATAACAGAACGGGACTTGACGTGTTTCTTTTTAAGGGACTTAACGAGTTAAATTCTTTCGATTCAAGTGTTTATATATACAATTTAAGAAAATTACATAATACATGTGATCGTCTTTGTTCTAATAAAATATCGATATGAAATGGACCAAGGTCAAAAGCAACCTCTGATGATGCCACACTCCGCGGCTGCCACAAAACAAAACAACACCTCAATTCTCAATATTATATGTATATCTTTTTTCAAATATACTCAAGTATTTGGGATCCAAAATTCTTGTATATATATATATTGAAACACCTGAAATCATGATTACATTTCTCTCTTTTTCGTTGCTTAAATCTTTTTCAATCACACATTTGTCTTCGTATGGTAAGAAAAGGAAACTAAAAGTCAAAAGTATTTTACATTCAAAAATTCAATATTTCACCGTTAGTTCCTTCTATAATCGGTTTGATTGGTAACGTAGCTAAAGTTATAAGCTGAAACTGTAAGCTGTTATGAAATAGTGCAAAGCTGTAAGAAAGAGTTGTACATGAAAACTATACAAAAATGTTAATAGTAAAGGTTTTAATAAAAATTTTGGTTCAGCTTTTGGTAAAGTTTTTGTAATCCGTAAAAATTCAAAGCTATGCAATTTGTAATACTTTGTTTGTGTTACCAATCACTACCATTGATATGTTTCACACTTTGAAGATATATTTGAATATATTCATCCATTCCATCGTTTTTTTTTTTACTTTAGTCACTAGCCGGTTAGATTGAATTGAATGCATTGATCTCATTCATATTATTCTCATTCAAATCCAAAAATATTTCTGTAATGATGAAGTCTAGCGCCACTTGAAATTCCAAGTCAAATTAGTTAAACCAACTTGCAACCAAGTTAGTAGTTCACTTCGGGGTTTAGTTTCCATTATATTTTGAAATCACATATACCATCTACATCACTGTATAAACAAACATATGTAAAATTATAATTAGCATAGTTTGCTACACCCTCTAGAAGCAATTGATGAACATTAATAAGATAAGTGAATTTGAAGATTTTTACATCATGTCACATCGTGCTAAATGTGACACAGACCGCTACTATAACACAGTTCACATCTTTATTTAAGCTAACGTTTTTCTTTCTCAACCAGTGTATGGGTCAAGTGTCACTAATTTCGGAGTGAGCATGTTTTTGATTAAAAAAAATAAGTTTCCCGTATAGCCTATCATCTTGCATAAAATATCCAAAGCTAAATCCAAATGACAATAGTTGCAACATGTTCTCTGAAGTAGAATCAAACTCCGAATCTCACGGATTTAGGCTATAAAACCCAAATTACACTCAACCACGCACGCGAATTTGTTTGAGCCAACTTACTAAGATGCATCACTTTTCTCATCAAACTATTAACGATTGCCAAACTATAGATATCCCTTTTGTCCAATGAAAAGCTACATAACTTTTATATTCTTAAGATATCTCCTTAAAATCAGATTCCTCAAAAAAAAAAGCACTGCGAAACTATTTTTAATGATACTATAGTTTATAGGATTGAAGAAAAATGAGAGACTAGGTTAACGATAAAAGTATTTAAAAATTGAAATTGAGAAACGAACTTTTCAATAGAGGGTTAAAATATATGGCAATGAAGTTGTTGCCATGTCGCTCTCAAGAAACTTTAAAATGTTCAAAAGTAAATTAATAATAATAATGAACAAATTGACCTTAACGAAAAAGCAAATCTCCGTTTTCGTGTTCGTATATAACTACTCCCTCCGTTTCAAAATATAAGATGTTTTAGAAAAAAAATTTGTTTCATAATATAAGATATTTTTAAGTTTGTATACAACTTTTAGATTAGTTTAGTATTTTATATTATGCAGTATTATTTCTAATTTGTTGAACTTGTTAAAAGTAAAAACTTCTAAATCTGCGTGCTTTAGTTAAAACATCGAATATTTTGAAACAAACACAATACTATTTTTGAAAGTGCACCATCTCATACGGCTACCACGTAGTATTTTGAATTTGATTCACACAAAATAAAATACAAATTAACATAATTTTCTTGCGCATGCAACATATAGTTTAAGTGTGACACGACACGAGCAGATTTAGTGGAATTTTTATTTTTAATTGGTTATACAAAATTTAGTGGAATTCTTATATTTAAATATAAAAAACAAACTTGGATTTTCTTAATCTTCAGAAGAAAACAAAAATGGTAGATCAGTATCTAATGAGATTTCTATAAATTTCATCATTAGGAATTTATTAATCACAGTTGTTATATTATTATTCATAATACAAGGAAAAACAAAGAAAAAGAATAGATTTGACAACAGTGATTGTATTTTTTTCCCTTGAACAACTCAGCCTAACGGAGAAAACAAAGGGTACAAGTCAATGGTGTGGCCAAATGTATTGGCTTACATTCCAACTTCACAAAAAGAGAGAAAAGTAATCCAACCTCTTATTATTTTGTTCGTTAAATTTTAAATTAATCCAACTGATTAATATTGTTATTGACAGAACTAACATAATATATTTGACAGAAGCAACCATTTCTTCTAGATGAAAATGAATATATGATACATATATAACCAATTCATTAACAACTTACAAGTGTATGATAGTCCATTAAGCACAAAAAAAAGAGTATGAGATGGCTTGAGATAGTCAAAGTATTTTCTAATAGATCCAAAGATGCCTCTTGCCTCCGGAAGTGTCCACGTAATATAATAATAACACACACCTTAGCTATCTATTTTGAGAATTTTGGTCTAAATTATCATATAACTAACTAAAACATTAGATTGGGATTAAAAAGGTAAAACAAATAAAGTAAAGTAAAAAGTGGTTATTTTTGGTGATTTGGAAAACTATTTTATGCAACTTCCTTCATAAATAGATTTTTGTGTCAAAAATAAAGTGTGAAATTTCAAAAACAATGAAAGAGTGTTGAACAAAAAAACTTACCCATTTGCATATTTTATTCACATTTGATTTATATACATCTTGGATGGCTTTATAAGACTACAGACTTACTTTTTGGAGTCTTCACCCATCTCTCACCTCTCTCTTTCTCTCTCTCTCTCTCTCTCTCTCTCTCTCTCTCTCTCCAATTTCTAATCATTTTCAAAGAAGCTTCATACTTCTCTATATATATTTCATTCAGCAAAAAATATAAACCATAAATCAAAATATAGACAAAATCTGGTGAAAGAAAAACAGAGAGACTCTTTCAGTTTCAAATGAAACCAATGAGATTTTCTTGGAAAAATATATGTCTTCCCATAAGCTGCATCAATAATAACACAAACCAGAAGACTACAACAAACCCATCAAAGGAAAGACTTCTTCTGCTCTCCAGACAGAACTCTGTTCCAAGCAAAGTCTACATGTCTGATTTCAGCAATTCAACCATCTCACTCAACGACCTCTCCAGCTCTTTCCTCGTAAGCATTCACATCTTCGCCTACGAAGAGCTCAAAACGATCACACAAGGCTTCTCAAAGTATAATTACCTTGGTGAAGGAGGATTCGGGGAAGTCTACAAAGGCTTTGTTGATGATAGCTTCAAGACTGGTTTAAAAACTCAGCCTGTTGCTGTTAAGGCCTTGATAAGAGAAGGTGGACAAGGCCATAGAGAATGGCTGGTAATGATTTATCTACATCTGCATATTTTTGGATCATACATTTCAAGTATTATAGTACAAGGTAATATGAGCATGGTATCATAGAAACTAACGAAAAAACGTTTCTTTGAGATTCTGCAGGCTGAAGTTGTAATCCTTGGTCAGTTGAAGCATCCCCATCTGGTGAATTTGATAGGATACTGCTGTGAGGATGACCACAGGCTTCTAGTCTACGAATACATGGAACGAGGCAATCTGGAAGAACATTTATTTCAAAGTGAGTCGGTTAAAAGACCAAAATCATACTAGAATTCAAAATAAGATGCAGATTACTAACGATATGAGTACTATTTGGCGCAATGCAGAGTATGGTGGAGCCTTGCCTTGGTTAACAAGAGTGAATATTCTACTTGGTGCTGCGAAAGGCCTTGAGTTCCTTCACAAACAAGAGAAACCTGTCATATACAGAGATTTTAAGCCTTCCAACATCCTCTTGAGCTCGGTAATTCGAATGCTTCTCGTCTTATATTTGCATTACTAAATATCTATTGTTATGTCAAATAACTTGAAGTCTCATATCTGAAACTTACAGGACTTCAGCTCTAAGCTTTCAGATTTCGGATTAGCCACAGATGGATCAGAGGAAGAAGACTCAAACTTTACCAAAAGTGTAATGGGCACAGAAGGCTATGCAGCTCCAGAATACATCTCAGCAGGTTAAAGAAAGAACATAAAGATAAGGCTACTTGCTATAAACCACATAGCCGTTGCATTCTTAGCTTACATGTTTCATGGTGCATTTCAGGTCATCTGACGACAATGAGCGACGTGTTCAGTTTCGGGGTGGTGCTTTTGGAGATGCTAACAGCTAGAAACGCGGTTGAGAAGTACCCGGCAAAGAAAGGAAGGAACCTGGTGGAATGGGGAAGGCCCATGTTAAAGGATCCAAACAAGCTTGAACGGATCATAGACCCGAGTCTTGAAGGGAAGTACTCGGTTGAAGGCATCAGGAAGGTAGCTGTTTTAACTTACCAATGCCTGAGCCACAATCCTAAGTCACGACCCACTATGACCACTGTAGTCAAGACCCTTCAGCCTATTCTAGACCTCAAAGACATCCAAAACGGACCGTTTGTGTACATAGTTCCGGTGGCAGGTTCAATTGAAGTTCATGACATCAAATGTAAAGATGATGTCAAAGTCGTAAAAGAGGAAACGGAGAAGGAGGCAAAAGTCTGCCCACGACGTCAAGCTGGTCAAAGGAAAAGACGTAAACACAAGGCAATGAAGTCTCGCGCAGTGTATTCAGACACTGCTTTGTATAAGAGTCTAGGAAGCAGTTTATATACCCCAGCCAACTAAAGTACGCACAGAAAGCAAAATTATTTAATTTTTATACAGGTATAGATACTAGGATACGTTAGTATATACATGGAAAATACCAAAAAGGTTGTGTTAGATAAATGAAAATAACCATAGGGTTTCATGAAACTCTGCAGATGTTGTGATAGAAACGTAGCTTAAAAAGTGAGCTACATAGATATTTAGCAGTCATTTTTCAATTTTGTAACCTCAGATGTATAAGTCTGAATTGTATGCGTGTTCAAAAGGGACAGTATTACTTGGAATCTTTTTCACCACAAAGACTCAACATCAAATCCTAAATTGACTGTAGTTCACCAACTAAGAATTTCAGTGGTAAGCTCGTTGTTCCTAGTCAATGTTTTAGAATCTGGGTACATACGCAAGCATGCTCATAATTCAGACAAAAATAGTTTCATATGAAGCCAAGAATCAGATCACATACCTTGGTCATGAAGAAAGACTTCTCAATCTTACCAAACCCCACTCAAAAAGACGTGTAGAAAAACTCTTCTGTGGTTGCTTTCGTCTCCTCTAATTTCTATATGGTCCTGATTGGCAAACGAACAATAAGAAGCAGACATTTGGTGGATCAGTCTATTTCTATGGAGACTTCAATACCTAACAGGTTATGTCACTAATGACAACTGAAGCAATACAGAGAACTGTGATGAATCGTGAAAGTGATGTTACAATACAGAGAAACTATATTATCGAATTTTCATGAGATCAGTAAAACATTACAGATCTACTACTGGCACTGGCTTACAATCATCACTTAACGTCAAGTTCTAGAATCCACGGAAATATAAGCAATAAACTAGAAGACACATTCCTGTTAGCTTCCAAATTCAGTAGCTAGACAATTATGTGGAATCTACTCAATGCCTCAAATTTATTGATCATTGATATATTGAATGAATTTTTTCTCTAACATTACACCTAGGATTCTTTACAACGAGCTCAAATTAGTAACACTAGAAGACATTCCAGAAAATCTTCTAGCTTGAGTGCCACACTGAAGCAAAAAGACTTCCAAATACTAAATTATATCCAACTAGATCAACTATTTCTTTCTTTTCCTCCTAGGCTTCTTTTTGACTACTCGGTTCTTAGCATCCTCATCAGTTTGATCTCGTAGCCAGTCCGCATGATACTTCTCATCGTAAGGAACAACCTCTCCATCGACAAACGGCTCTCCTGCAGTAAACAATACATGTTTAAGGGAAAAAGATATAGTGCTGCAGGTACTCAATTTAAAGGCTAAACATGTTTTTGTCCACAAAAGAAACACAGCAATATGAAGAATGATCACAGAATCTTAAAATCTTGAGGATATATGGGTCCAAAATTCGATTGTTTTCGTATGAAAAATCCAGCCTTTTGAAGCAACAACAAACAGAGCCAACGAAAAGAAACAAAAATTTAAGCAGCAAAATCAGACCTCCATATCGATTGTCACCATCAACTATAAATGAATCTGGTAGAACCCATCTAACATCAGGCAGAGCTGCAATCAAATACAAGCATAAGTTACAGCAAAACTAGGAATTAAAAAATGAACCAAAAAATCCAAAAGAAAGAAGAAGAGATTTGAAGTATCTATCAATGTTGTAATAATACATCTAATCTTGTAAGTCAAAGGTTCATGAACCCTGCAGCCAAATGCATAATAGTACTTTGTGGATACAGAGTATATCGATTTCTTCGCTTCTTCTTCGCTACACACACACACACAAACAAAGCAACCTCAAAATCAACATATATACCCCAAAAAAAACAAAGATTCGATTTTTATGGTTTTTGATTGCAATATATCGCTAAAGCTAGGGTCTTTTGATAAGTTACCTCCCAAGAGCCATGGCTAGGGTTTTGACAAAGCCTTGGACGATGTGATCACGAGGTGGGTATCCATTGGGAGGCTTCATGAGCACAAGCCAGTGCTTGTAATCGCATCCCTCCACTAAACTCGGCACCGGTGGTATTACTAACTCAGAGCAACGAGTCGCATCCGAGTTAACAGAACCGGAGCTGCCGGAGAACGGAAATAACGGAGCAAGTCTAAACCGGACGGCCGCCGTCAAGTTTAACGGTCTTCTGATGATGATGCTCGCCATTGATATGGTTCAACAATAAACGTGAGAGCCTCCAAGTGAGGCAGAGGTTCCGTTTCTTTCTACGTTTCAGTTCAGAGACCGTAAACCGATATATGGTTTGCTTTTGGTTCGGCTTTCAGATTTTATCATAGGAGCTGAACCAATTTAGTTTGGTTTTGATTTGGTTCGATAATATTATATTTCAATTGATATTACAGATATTCGAATTTAAAGAAATATATATAGCTAAAAGAATAAAAAATTTTGGTTATTCAGTTCGAATTAGTTATGTAAGTGGTATTTAGATCTATAGTATTATCATATCTATAGTATTTCTATAGATTTATTATACTAAATTGTATACAACTTCTGTGTGAGTCCTATTCAAAAAAGAAGTTTCTAACATTTTACCTTCTATTTCTTTTCCTAATTAATGATGAAAGTTTTAAAAAATGAAAATAAAATTAACCATAAATAAAATAAAATTATTGATTACCGGAAGTACGAAATAAAGAAAGCACGGTGATATTAGAAAACCAATAATAGATATCATAATTGCCTCCTTGTGAGACTCTATCTCTTCAATTAACTCCTGAAAAAACTGAATTACAACTACACTACTCAAAAAATAAAATCAGTTGAAAAAGTAATGAATAAAACTTTATGATTAGTCTCATCTGTTTTTAACTTGGAATCAGATTTTGTATATAATTTTTGATGATTGGTATTATTTGTCCTTGTTTAGGGTTAATAAACTATGTGAGACTAACTTATCTATTTATTAAAACAAACAAATTTAGCCATGTAGACATAGTTTTGTATTGAATTGTTTGGGTTGTGTGTTTTAAGAGATGTGATTTCAACTGAAATAAAATTTAATATAGAGCTGAAGAAGATTGATATGGAGGATTCCAATTTTGGGCATTAGTTGTGCATACGACATGTGATAGAAATCAAGTAGTTCATAAAAAAAAATCTCACAAATTGCTTTAGCAAATTTTAGAAATTCAAATATTGTAAACGCACATGTTTAAGGATGTCAAGAAACTAAAATTTTGATTGGTTTTTGGTTTTAGGCTTTCCAAATTTAAAATAAAAAATAAAGATAAAACAAAAAGACTAAACAAATTACAATTGAAGAAAGCAAAATTCAAAAACCATGATCCAAAATCCAAAAATCATAACAAAAAAAAACAAAAACTACAAAACATACTAATAGAAAGATATATATATTTATATATATAATATATACTAGTTAAAAATTATGCACAGAGGCTAGAAAAGGTCATGACTAAAGTCAGTCATGAAATAGTTAAAAACATAATACATGGTTTTTTTTTTGTGGGCAATTTTTGCCTCGGCGAAGTCGCAATAGCTTAACTTTAGTCACAATTTTTTAGTCACAAAATCTCTGTGGCTAGATTCGAATATATTTACCAACATATCCGAAGTGTTGGGACTTCTTGTTTTTTTTTTTTTTCAGGAAACCAAGAATATGTCAGAACTCAAAAGCAGAGGCTAATAATACTACTAACTAGAATAATCTTACCCAAAAAAAACTAGAATAAAACATATATTGATGTCGTTCGTCTACACACAATTTAATGTTCAATATACTAATGTTCTCATTAAATCCTTGGAAATATATTTACAATATCAGCAAATAAACCCTACAAATTATTTGCTTCAAAAAAATAAGCTACACTTAAAAAATAAGTACTTCTAAATCGATACACTATTAGGCACGCCTCTACACGTAACACCCGGTTCAGAACTCGGAGCCATCAACTCATACGGCAAAACCCCGGCTCCACACCGGTTCCTACGGCAAGGATCACTATTCCTCTTCTCTATCTCCTTCTCTATCCGTCCTATCTCCGCCGAGAATCCATAAAACGCATCTACGATCTCAGCATCTCCGGTCCATATCGACGGCTGTTGTCTCTCTCCGATATACTCCTCATCCGGCGAATGCGTCGACAATGTATCAACCACCGCCATAAACTTCGTCGTTTGCAACAAACTCGGCATCGACGAGAAAAAATACCTTTGAGGATCTTCCATAAAACTCGCGAACTCGGGGTCTGACTCGTCGGGAATCAACCGCCGCATCAACGGTGGCCGGTTCGGGACGTAACCGCCGTAAGGATATTGCCCGAAGTTGAGAGCAGCGTGTTGTGCTGACGCGAGCCAGACGATGGTGGTGATGATGGAGACGAGGTCTTCGACGGTGGAAAGCTCCGGCCACCAATCAGCGTCCCGGTGGTCGGCGTGACCAACGTTGATCGATTCTGAGTACCATGCTTGGAGCTCTGTGTCGGTTTGGATTAAGTTCGAGTTTGGGTAATAACGTTCCACGTAGGTTCGGACCCAGGTTTGGATTGCGGACCATAATAAGAGACCATCGTTGGCGTATGGGTAATCTTCGACAAGTAATTTCAAACCATGTGGTTGTGTTGAGTCAGGAACAGCCATTCCCCTGAAAATATTAAGAAAAAAAAAAAAAAAAATTAGATTCTATACAATTAACAACAATTATTACAAAAAAATAAACCAAATTTAACCAGACAAAAAAATATCTATCTTAGTAGTACTACTTACTATGTTATTTCCATTACTATGTCTACTACATTAATTATTACTATAAGTTTTGTTAGATTTATACATTTAGTTTAACACTAAGTTATAAATTGGGTTCAACGCTTAGTTTAGCGGATATTGAATTACCTTCGGATGAGATCAGCAGGGAGACCTTCCATATCGAACCGCCATTTGTTTTTGTAAGCAGCGGAACTAATCTCTAGACCGTATTGACCAGCTGTGAAGCACGATTCAATCACACCGTCCGCACTGATCAAGGTTTGGCGTGCCACGGCATTGATTTCCAAAGTGTACCTCATGTGAGGGTCTAATAATTTGAATATCGGATGCATTGCGCTTAATTGTCTATGAGCAGCTAATATAAACGGCTCCAAACACGCATGGGTGCGTAACCAATGATTGACAAGCTGGTGGACACCAGCGTCATTGGACCCAACGTGGGCCTTAGCTAGCTGCCACATCCAGTTGGAGGTTGCGTCTACAGGAGGTGTGACCACGCGCTTGGATTTTCGGTTTGAGCCTGACTGAGAGGGAAGGCTTAGCTCAATGGCTATAGGCTTGAGTGTGCCAAGACGGGTCAAGAACAATATGGTTCGAGTCGCGTAAGCCTTACGTCCATCGAGCGAGTTGATTCGATCTAGAAACGGTAAGTATATGTCATGGTAGTCCACCATAAACAATCGGTTCGTCTCTACCGCCTAAAGTTCAAAAAAAAAACAAAAAAAGATTAAAATCAGTAATTTACTCCAAATAAAAATCTAATTTTATAGTGTATAAGTTATTGAAGATCATGTATATTCGTACTTGTTGTACGGTTAAGCCGTCAAGGTGACCGATGATGTGGTCTTCGGTGAGAGCGGAGTGAAGACCTGGTCCATAGATTTTGGGGTCAAGGTTGCTGACCGGTGGGTAAGTTGTGACTCGTTCTATGTTGACTGGATTTATTCCAGCTATGGCTTGGCGTGCGAACTCGTCATCTCTAAGCCATGCGTATTTATCCTCTACATTAAAGTAAAAAAGAGTCATTAGATAATTTAAACTACTAGCATGATTCAAGTAAGCAGTTTAGATAGCTAATATAAAACAGAAACGCGCTTTTACTTAATTAAACTATGTAACTACCACCACTATACAAATTTAAACTTTTGGTGGATAACGAATAAACAAATGAATTAAGCACGTGAATCTTATTTCCTTTTAAAAGGAATCTAAGGGGAAGTTTCAATGTTGGTTCCAAATACACACAGCAGTGATGTACCTATAGGCTATAGCAAACCATAAAATAAAGGTAAAAGTTGGTAATGATTGGTCCTTAAACGGCATGTGATTGTACATGACTACATGTGTTAAACTTATGAACCTCGAATTATCATGTAGATATAAACGAGTTAATGACATAATTAAAAGATATGGTAGCTGTAAAAAAAAAAAAAAAAAAAAAAAAAAAAAAAAAAAAACTGTAAGAAGTAATTAATGTGCTTACTTGAAACTATTTTAGGAGTGTCGTATCTAAGCAGTCCTTCGCTGGATTTGTGGAGGCTAGTGACGATCTTAGGCAAAGGGAACTTCTTGAACATATCATCTTGAAACCCTAACTTGAGAAGTAAGCCTTCTTTGTAAAGACTATCGATCTCACCGAAGTTAGCGAAGTCCTCAGCCAATATACTAGCTTTTAACGAAGGTATGAGGTTATGTAAAACAGCCTTAAGTCTACACGCAGCAAAAGTGTTCTGCTTAGACTCTTCGAACTGCTCATCTCTTGGCACATACATCGGTAACGGTTTCTCCACCCGCCTCTCGGACATCAGATCCGTGTCTGTTGAAGACCGGCCGGTTCGACAGCGTCTAGGGTAAGGAAAGTCCCGACCACCAAATGTGGGACGGGATAGTTCACGAGATATGTCTGGATTTCCTATGTCGTTGTACACATCAAAATCATAGATTCTGTCTGATAGTTTCCTCTCTCCTTTCCCATTTCCTCTTAGATTCTCCAACTCTTTCTCCCTTAATGTTCTTAAACCGGAAGGTGTCTCGTTCGGCAAGTAAGGCTGCGTAATTTTCCAACAACAGTTAATTTTTCTATCCAAAATATATAATTGGACGTCACATTTTTAATAAAGACAATATTTGGACATTTGGACCCACCATGACATATTACTATATGACCACATTTAATACGTTATGTTGATGGGTTTTGATTAAGATTTAATTAATTACCTGATTAGTAAAGAAAATTCGTTTGGATGGATGGTCTTTTTGGGATTGGACCCAAGAGTTGCAAGGGAAGTGAACAGGGCCACATGCGAAACCTTCGATGGTGATGCTCTCAAGGAAGAACTCTTTTTGGTGTTTGTTGGTCACCATGATGGCTCCCGGCGAACCAAAGGCCGAATCAACCGTGAACTCCGCCGAGTAATGGACTCTCTCCGCCTTTAAATTCGATTTCTTTGACCAGTCTTTCAATACCGCCGCTTTACTCTTCTTTGGCTCATTCGTTTCTGTTACAAAGTTTGACAAAAAAAATTTGTTGGTAAATTAGTCTTAAGAAAATAAAAATTCAAAGTTTGACCAAATAAAATTTGCAATGTTTTTTAATGACTTACTTGGATCAACTTGGGTGCTAATAAGCTCCAAGACGACGTTCCTACCGATTTTATCAGTAAAAGCATCCAAATGCTTAACCAAAGTTTCTTTAAAATCCTCTTTGTTCTTGTTTCTCACCGTTACAACCGCTCTCACCTTAAACTTCACCGCCTTTTCCTCCTCCTTCATACGCAGCGTTTTAACCAAATCCTCGCTGATGGCGGCCACGATGCTGCCTGAGTTGTTAGCAGCTCTCATGGGTCTCGGTTCAAAAGGGTTGATAGAGAACTGCGTCCTCTGTGTCCTCTTTTTGATGGAGAAACGCGATTGAAACGGAAGTGACGATCTCTCGAGGATGAGACGAGAACCCATTATCTCATTAGCTAGGGCCATTTTAAACAAATTAGTACTACTAATTAATCTAAATCTGAGTGTTTTTTATTGATGAGATGGTAGAAAAGATAAAAATAAAAAAAATAAAAAAAAGCTTCAAGAATTGAGTTTGAGAGCTTTCTTTATTTGGTGCGATCTGATTACAAATAAGCGGCAGGTCACAGCTATTTATATGCCTTTAAGTCTGAGAGAGAGAGAGAGAGAGTAGAGAGACCAAAAGGAAAGAGAGCTTTTTCGCCGTCCACACGTTTTTTTAATTGGAATATTCGTAGTTACTTGTCTTCTTTCATTTCGTCAAATCATATTTTTATTCCTCTCTATATTAGTAACAAAAACACGAGAATTATTCAAAACTTGTTAGATTTTCTGAACAATACGGACACTTCAATGTTCAACTTCAACATAAGGTAACTTTTAGCACTTTTACTATTAACCAAAAAGAAAACTAAAAAACAAAAAGAGAGAATTATTGATACCTTCGAAAAATATATTCTTCGAGCGATTTTTTTGTTTATATTCTTTCGACTTACTTGCTTTTAACAAAATTTACAAAAGATTATATATAAATAAATATATACATAGATATTTTTGTCAACATTTTATATATTAAAAAAGGAGCTTCACAAAAAAAAAAAAAAAAGGAAGATCTCGTAATTGAGTCAAAACAGAGTTCCGGAGTCATCAGACACGAACGCGTCTTAAAAAAAATAAAAAAGTTGTGAAGGAAGCAAACGAGGAAGTTAATAATGACTTCATTATTAAATGACAATAATACCCCCTACTCTTTCCTGAATTGGTGTTTATATGTATCCCCGGGGATCGTCATGTAAAGTTGACATTTCCTTTTACTTTATTTTTTTATTTAAATAAATAAATAAAGATCACCACAAGGCTCACAAGTGAAGTAAATTAATAATTCGAGCATCGGACTTTGAAGATCGGTTTGTGATAGTTTAATGAAACAGTGGCTTTGATACTGTATATATGAGAAAAATATAAAAATAATTGCATGGAAAAATAATTTTAAATATAACCGGAAATGATGATTATATTTTGGGCTCCATGACTCCATCAAAGAAAGTTGATCATGTACCAGACATACATATATATGGCATATATACACTCAGTGTAAATTTACTATTCAGAAATTGCCCACAGAGTAGTAGTAGTATCAAACTGTATATCGGATTAGTAAAATCACATGAACTCTCGCCAGCTTCGATAACATTTACTTTTAATATCGGATTAAAAAGTAATAAGTAAATTTCAAAAATATCCTTTATGTAATATCATTTTTCAAAAATACTACATCTTTCAAACTTTACCCAAAAAACTACTAAAAAATTACAAATTTTGAAAATTTGTGTGTAAGCTTATAAATATTAACAAATGCTATCACACTTTTAAGAAGGGATAACTCTTACATAGTATAGTCATAGCCACCATTCTGGTACAAGAAGTTGCCCACGCGCCGCCTCTTGGGTTTGGCTAGTTAGTCACTTTTAAGAAGGGATAACTCTTACATAGTATAGTCATAACCACCATGAAAAGTTCGTTAAAGTATTTAGACTTTTACTAGTATACGACTAGATTAATTAACTTATTAGTCTATGCTAATTCGCACCTAATTAGATATACATTTATGATCTAATACATTATACATATAGTGGAAATGGAAATAGTTTTTCAACATAACTTTTTTTTTTTTTTTTTTTTTGTTGTCTGAGAATTCTACATAACGAAAACACAACATTGACCTAGTAGCGTTATAATTATAAATCGTATTGACCAATTATTCTGTTGGATGTATGTAGCGGGAGCATGGTCGTATTATACTATTAGTTAAGTCTTAAGGTTTTGTCTCCGGCTTCTCATGACCATGCTACTCGCGTTCGGTCGATATGACTTCAACGAAACTATAATCCGCAGACATGCGCAACAAAGTCAAACATATATAAAAATATGAAAATATGAGCTAGTTGAAAGTTGAAACTCAAAAAGAAAGCTATACACATCAATATATATATATATATATATATATATATTGTAAAATACATACGTTGTCGCTAGTTCAACGTACGGGTTTACCTTTGATTCTTTATTTTGAATAACATCATGACACGTTTGAATAATTTTACATTTGAACTCTTCGTACACCTAATTAAATTTTCAACGGCAAAGACCGTGCTAATTTTTTTTTAGTTTTTGTTCTTGTAAATTTTATAATTAAGTTTTAAGCACAAAAAATTGTGCAAGCACGTGAAATATAAAAGTTGTGAACGTGAGACTCTCATGCGTCACAGTTTCGTGGACGTTTATGGGCCACGCATGATCGAGTATAAAGCTTGAATAATTTTTAAGACCCTTTAACCCAAAAAAAACTCGGCACAATTCTTTTTTGGGTCAAAAAAGCTGCTTGAACAATTATGATTTTCTTCCACAAACAAAAGGTTCATCATGTTTATTACTCCGACCAGGGATTGAAATAAACATGATGCTTTAAGTGGCACTGGCACCGTCCAAGAAGAGTATGCTCCAAAACAAACGGAGCTCTATATATGGTAGCTAGCCGAAATATATAAATTGGTAACTAATAACAAATTTGACACTACCCTCGGTGATGAGGACTTACAAGATGTTTAAAGCCACACCTCGTCTCTTAATAGGAGAGGAGTTTGTTTCTGTTTACATTATTATATCTACGGATTATTAAGATTTTAACCTCAACTAATCCAACATCTGTAATAAACTGGAAACAAAAAAGAAAAACAAATCGAGGTAAGAAATAAATTAAACTAAATAACTAATGTAGAGTGATGTACTGATGTCTAATGGCATTTTGTGTAGTTACCAATCGTTTTGTTCACATGACCTCGTAATTCACAGCCTTCGAACAGAGCCCACAGATCCATTTCTCCATGTAACGCTCTCTGGTCATCTCTACGTAAGATTGTGTACACTCGTCGGTTAATCCGAGGCACTCACACGTCGACGCTGGCTCTGGCTCGTCGTCGGAGATTTGTGTCACTGGCGCCAGCGAGATGATTATTACTTTCTAGTGTTGAAAATATTAGCATTGTTGGATCACTTAGTAGACATGGTTTCTTTGATTTAAAACCTTGTTGAGAGAATTGATCAACAATCCAATGCTAACTTAGAATCAAATTATGAAATCCGAGGTGGACAAAAAACTGTATATATATATAAATCGTATGGAATTCGTTATCGACTTCCAATCTTCGACTATCACCAATTTTGTAAGGAATTGAAATCAAACTAATGTCGAACTGACTATACTTGAACTTTGGTTGTACCAAAGTGATCGATTACTCATGTACGTACGGATCCTTAGGCTTTGTGTTTGCATCTTAAAATTTGTGGACAATGAATGTATATTCCTTTATGTGTGATATATAGGCCTGTGGGACGTTTTCAATTCATATATTAAGGTAAGAAAGAATTGCAAACTATGCAATTTTGTTAATCATATTTGCCGAACGTTTATAATATTCGGTGTGCCTACTTTTATGACCTCTTTTAAACACACGTGAATTCAACTTTTAGTCCTAGGTATTAGCTCTGCATAGATATGTACTCGAATCATCTCGAACTTGTTCTGTTTTTATAGGTGATGCTAGTGCATATATTTTGTATCTTTTGAAAATGTACCCGCGTCCAGCACAACTCTTAATTGCCACATCAGCTCATGTCGCATCTCTCATGTTGTTGTGCCAATCAATGATCCATACTGTTGTGACCATCAGTTCAAGTTCTTTCAATCTCCTCCTATTTGATTTTTTTGCTTAACACGTCAAGGATACATGTTTCAAGCTACAACAAACACACGTAGCATAGTAATAGAAAGTGACAACTAATTAATAGTAGTGAAAAGCATGCGTTAAGCTCCAAAAAAATGAAACAATACGCAGTAAATCCTAAGAGAATTCACTAACAGAACAACACATCGACTTGATTTGAAAATAGGCAAAAGAGTGGTAATGGTGGAACCGTGGCATATATATGCTCGATACGCAACATATATGCATACTGATTTTTCTAACCTAGAAAACTTGAAAATGAAACTTCGAGTTTGAATTTTATTTGTGACTTTCAGTACACATAAATAGAAACTTGTGTTGTGTATGTCGTGTACTTATATTTCTCGCATGTGATCCCTTCAAATGAACACCTCTCCTTTTGATTATATTCTAAGTAGATACGTAGCAAGTTGAAGGAAAATTTATTGGTTAAGTAGTCGAAATGTCGAATCAATCTTTCATCATAGAAAAAAAAATCGAATCAATGTAGTTAGCCAATTAATTGCGAGTGCACAAATATGAGGGATTGTTTTAAATTCCATCTTTATACATGAGATTACACGTTACAATTATGCTCAAATAGGATTCCTAATTTTTGTTCTCATCAGAAATATAATATATTCAAAAATTATTATATAAATTATTGAGAGTTAGTGAATATTGGACAACCAACCCATCTAATCTTTTGTTTTTAATCAAGAAAACAATATCTCAAACGTTTGAACATGTTACTTACCGATTCATGCGTTACAATATAGTCATTTGATTTTAAAATAACTTTTTTTGAAGAGTGATTAGAAAATAACTACTAATGTGATGTCTAATGGCTTAAAGAAGCATCATCACAGAGATAAGCAATGGCCCTACCTTCGATTGTTTTTGTTCATACATGTCATTTTTATATGATAAGTTGCTCCAAGAATCTCCTTTAAATTTTTTTTTTTTATCATGTCATAATTCTAATCGAATAATATAGACACATCTTTCTTTATTTTGTTCTTGTTTAACTAAGCTCACAGTGACACAATTCCGAACCTTTATTAGCTATTGGGGGAAAAAGCAAGAATTGTTCTTTTACGCCCAAAAAGTTTCCACAAGGTATACAAATCCGGCAAAAACACATACAGTGACCAATTTTTGGTTTACCGACGAAATTTTTACAAATCTGAAAACCGGATTTAATCCAAGGTGGGACCCTAAACCGACGGTTTAAAAACATTTTTCTTTTTTTCAACGATGTGTTTTTTTTTTTTTTTTTTATGTCAAAGTCAAACTAGCGAAACAGCTATCAGACCTAGACAAAACAGTAGAAGAAGAAGAAACACAATCATGATGATCTTGGTCGTCGTCTTTAGACCATGGGCATTGGTGTCCCCTGGTTTTTGGTTCCCCAAATTTATTATTATTATTTTGAAAGGTTCTTATTTTCAATATGAGCATTGCTGTCTATTTGTATTTGGTCTCCTAAATAAAATAATAATATTTGAAAGTTTAAATATTAATTATTTAAATTAAAAAGTAAATTCATAGTAAATATTTAATAAAAATAAAACATATAACATTAACATGAAAACATAAAAAATTTACAAAGTTACAAAGTTACAAAAAGTTGAACGGTCAGTAACCTCCTTAAGACAT
Source organism: Camelina sativa (assembly GCF_030686135.1). Taxonomy (NCBI): domain Eukaryota; kingdom Viridiplantae; phylum Streptophyta; class Magnoliopsida; order Brassicales; family Brassicaceae; genus Camelina; species Camelina sativa. Next base: position 24,261,288 of record NC_141886.1, on the reverse strand, counting down.
ATACCAGCTGAGTCGAGATAGGCAAATTCATAGAACAGGAAGGTCAATTCACCGATGGAAAATGCAATTACAAAGCTAATATAACTGTGCAACTGGATTCCATCCTTCCAATACGGAGCAACTTTTGGAAACCAAACTAGGCCAAGGATCGCATAAGCCAATAGCATGAAGGCGTACAACTTCATCAAAGGAGCCTTCTCTCCCTGTAAATAGCCACCTCTGTTCTTCCAAACTGTTCTTCCTTTAATTGTGGTGCCATCCAGTTCGGGATCACATGTTATGAAGTAAACAATGTACCATCCAGTCTTCTTAATGATCACAGCTTCCGGAGACATCTTTACTTCTCATAACTTCTCCAAGATTGCAGGAACCAGCATCTGCAAGTTTTGGCGTACAGCACATGTCCTCAGTTTTGAAAAAAGAACCACCAACTCTATCTTGCTGCTTCCCTTCACACACTATCGCTTCAACCAATCCCGCAGTAGCCTGAGTAGAATTCTGCTTGCTAGCAGATTCCTTGCTTCTTACAAAAGTGATATTATCAAACCTACAAAAATAAAACCGGAATTAAGGACCATAAAGATACACAAAAAGCCTTCATCTACAAATGAACAAGTAAATCCCTAAGAAGCAGTAATACAAAATCTTCATAAAAACCTTGAAATTTCCTTGGAAACGCTGTACCAAACTCATACAGTATCAAAGAAGCAGTAATACAAATCTATAAGCTCATATACACCAAAAGTGCAAAATCCAATACTGAAGAAACCAAATTCCTTAACCAACTACAACTCGAAAAGTATTCACATACACAGAGATCTTGCCCTGAGTGGCAGATGGAGGAAAAGTTTGTAGATTTGATTCTGCAAAAACAATGCATCTCTCAATCACAACTTAACATGAACATAACCAATGTCAAACCAAAACTTAAAAGATCAAACTACATTAGCAATAACAAGTCTTCCTCTTTCTCCATAAACAAGATTCTCGTATCTTCTCAAACAAAATAAAGTTATCATCCTAGACACAAACATAACCTACAGCTAACAATAGAGAATGTAATCCAAAACAAGAGCACAAGAGCTTCTAAAATTCAAATTGGTCTTTTAGAACATCATTTATAAAATCAATCTCCTCAAACAAATTGTTTCCATCCTGAAGACAAGCACAACCTGGATAAGAGCTACAGAGCTTCTAAAAGCATCCATGAATCAATCTTCTCAATCAAATTTGTTTCATCCTATATTACATAAGCATAACCTAGAACTAACAGAATCTGAAATAAGAGGTCAAGAGCTTCTTCTAAATTCTGAAAATTTTGAATTTTGGAACATCAATTCACGAATCAATCTCCTCAAACGAAACAATTCCATCCTCAACACAAGCAAAACCCAGAAAAATTTGAGAAACAAAATCTTAAACCAGAGCTTGAGAGCAGAGCTACGGTGAAAAGGAGTGGCTCCCAGGGCTATGTGATAGCACCCAAAATACGACGGCCTGATCAAGAGAGCTTAGAAGCGAATCAGAAACTAGAAGTTCTCAAGTGTTGTTACCTTAGTGCCACGTTGACAGACAATGATGGCGCCAGGTTTAGCAAACTAGAGTATCAATTGAAGCAAGATGTATATGAATCGCAATGAGAGACGACCCAGGAAACAAAAAGCAAGTAAATTTAGGGTTAAGTGCGGAGAAGGAAGTGAAAAAGATGTACCTTTTTGCAGTAGAATCGATCGATGATGAACAAATTTAGGGTTAAGTGCGGAACGGCTTCGTGAAATCGTCGAAGATGTGTATCGCGTTTGCCGTCGCCGTCGAGAGAAAAGAAAGAAGGAAGAAATTTTGTTTCTCGAAATTTTTTTCTTTTAACCCTAGAGAAATTCTACACCCAATCAGAATAGAACACGTGGCGAAGTCGATGGACGAAAAACGTCCCAAAATAAGAAGCGTTTCTTCGATATTGGGCCTTTTTGAATTAAATTAAAATCAGAAAAAAACGAAGGACGGCCCAAAATAACGCCGTTGCACATGCTCTTAGAAGGACTACTAGGCATGGATCTAAGCATTCTTGGTGAATCTAAGCTTCTTCTCAAGATCTGTCTCATAGCAGAGATCAAATGCCCTGTCGGATTCGGAGGTGGGCTTGATGATTTGAACTTATTACACATGTTCATGTGCCTTGCCATAGCTTCCTCTGTTGTTACGAAACGTTTCGTTCTTATGACTTCGTACTTGACTGCTTCGGAACAGAGCCCACAGATCCATTTACCCATGTAACGCTCTTTGATCATCTCTATGTAAGATTGCGTACACTCCTCGGTTAACCCGCAGCACTCACACGTAACCTGCTCCGGCTCGTCTCCGGAGGTCTGTGTCCCCGGCGCCGGCGAGACGATGATTACTTCTGGTGTTGAAATTAGCATTGTTGGATCACTTAGTACACTCGCCGACATGGTTTCTTGATATTTTTTTATAAAAAAACCCTGTTGAGAAAGAGAATTTGATCAACACTCCAGATTCAAAAGTTTCGAACACAAAACTACTATAAAGAGATCTCAAGAAGAGAGACTTTTACCAGTAGAAGAAGGAGATGATGAGAATGACGACACAGTTCTGCCTGCTTGTGATATCTTCTTGATCTGTCTCTGTTTCTGAAACAGAGGAGAGATTTTTAAAAAAGTAAAAAAACTTTTTTTTTCTTTCTGTTTTCTACAATTATAATTCGTTTCTCCACTCCCCGTCTTCTAAATTCCCTTCTTCACCAATAAAAATTTCACAAAACAAAACCATTGTAAAAACAGAGTAAATCACACACACACACAAAATATAAAAGCTCTCTCTTTTTTTTTTTTTGTTGGCTTCTCTTGATATCAAATTAGGAAAAAGTTACCCTTTATATTAGTATTACCCCCCACTAGTACTTGTTCATAAAAATCTCGTTTCACAGAGAAGAAAGAAAGAACCAAAAACAAAAAAAAAGGTTTATAATTGGGAAATATTTGAAGAGAGAGAAGGGAGAGAGAGAGAGAGAATGTGCAGGCGAAGGGAGAAGCAATGATTGGTGTTATAAAGGGAGTATGAAAGGGAAGAAGAATGGTAAAAAAGCCACGTCGGATAATATGTTTTTTTCTGAAAACTTTTAATCCTCACCGTCCATCTGAGGAACTTGGCCAGCTGGCGAAGAAACTGACCTCTTCTCCAAACATATTCACACGATATTTAAAATTCCTGTGAATATAAAATATGAATTATTATTAGTTTTCAGCCGTTTCGGTTTGGTTTCATTTGACTAATTTAGCTAATCATGTATCGCCACGGCGTCTATGACGCCATTTTCAAAACATAATTATTGTTCCCTTCTAATTACGCACGGCAAAAACACCATATGACTCCATAATGTTATATAGTAGTATATATATAGCCTATATTTATATAGTTAATCACGGCATTCATTTTGCTAATGTATCAAACAAACATTTATGTATCTTAAAATTTCTCGATTTTAGCGAAATTTGGTTTAGTATGCAAAATTTTGAAAATGTTGAAGAGTGTTTGTGAAAGGTAAATTAGGTGAAACTTGGCTAATATACTATGACCAAGTCAAAACCTCTAATAATTATACGTGTTTAATTGTGATAATTTTTTTTGTCATATCATGCGGTGTCAACAACAGTAGCCAGTTATTTGATTAGATTCATACAATTATAAATTTAAAAAACCAAATATATGACGGATTTATAATTTCCTTATTACTACGAAAGTTTGAAATTCGAAAGACGACATGTCATTAACTCTAACTAAAGTTACAAACATAGTTTTGTTACTTACTGCCTTACTGGTCTGTTCTTTCAAATGTTACACTTTAATTACACACACAGAATGGATAAATACATTCGATTTCAAAATATTTACAATGGGTGGTTATTAGATTCTAATTTATAAATATTTTTGAAGAGTTCAACAAAATCATTAAAAATGAATAAGTTAAAGATTGCTTGAGAGTTTTGTTGATTAGTTTTCTAAAATTTTGTAAATTGCTTCAAACAATCCATGTATTTTTGTGATACTTTCCATGATTTTATTTTGTAAAGAAAGTATAGAAAATCATTAACAAATAACATAATAATTGAATTCATTAACAATCCTATATTTTTTGTTTTTTTAATTGGATAACACAAAAACTTTATAAAAGTCTGAATCCAATAACCTCATTTTGTTTTCATTTTAAATGACTTTTTACAAATCACAAACTAATAACACTAAACTTTAACAGAGTTTAACAAAATCTTGATCTAATAACAATAAATTCTACATAACATTTAAAATCTTTAAAATTTTATTCAAATTTTAAACCAATAACCCCACTAAATGTTAGTAAATAAATAGTTGAATTTAGAATCTGTAATATTATTCTCAGAACTAAATGCTTGGGAAAAAGAAAAACTAAAGCTAAAATAAATTTTTTAAAATTAAAAAAGTATAGGATACATATAATGGCCACGTATATAATTCATATTTTAGTTGAATGATTGCGTGGAATAATTAACCCAAAGGATATGCCTTGTTGGCGATTCCTATAGATCCAATATAAACCTTCTGGCCAATCAACAAAGAGCAAGTTGCAATATATATATATTTTTTTAAATAGTTCTCTTGACACTTTGATTCTTTCTTTTATACTCCATTTGATACTTACATAATATACTAATAAGCAATAGATCGACGTTGACAAAAGAATAGCTAGCAACAGCCAACATATTGACGAATATATATTGCCAAGCAACTGCAGATAGGAAAATAGCCAAATGCCCTAATAGATTATAGGACAACAAAAATAAATTAATGAAAAACATCATAATAATGGTTTTTTTAACAAACGAAATTTTAAGTTATATTCTTTATCATCCATACTAACTAATCATAGTTTCTAAGTTCTTAAACACTAACAAAAGCAGATTTCCGTAATTACATGTTTGTACTGGGGATTGCACAACACTAAGTAAATAAGATTTTGCGGGGAAAAATGAAGCTAGTTCTTTATTAACGATGAAAACGTGAGATCGTCACTAACACGAATCATGATTGAGCTCGTCAGTTCACAGGAGAACTAACAAGCTAATAACGACGAGCTCGAAAGTAGAAATGAATTACACAAAAGACAATAACGGTTTTCGATGCAAAATATTGCTCTCTAGGTATTGTCGGGGAGGGTCAGGATGATCATCTTAATAAATGTATGATGTTATTTATAGGCGAGTGTGGAAGTAGGGTTCCCTAGGGTTCCCAACGTGAAATGATTACCTTCTGCGGAATGTTAATGACCTGCTTCTAATTTTGTCGGACCAAAATTACAATTAATGAATTTTATTGGGCCGAGTGGCATATTGGGCGCAGCCCATGTCCAACATTACATAATAATTTGTACTATAAGTTTACCAAATGACGAGAAGTGTAGCATATGTTTTTTGCTAGTTCGGCTTGTAATTGTATATAAAATACTAACTATAAACTATTAATCCACCACCCACCAATGTATTTCATTATAACGTATATATAGTTCTTAATATTGTTTATTCTTAGCGTCCTTACAAGTATATTCTAGTCTTTCTAGAAACAACATGTCTTGAAATATATGATCTGTGAGATCTTGCACGTTAACTTAATCCAGTTCGAATCCTATATATGCAAAGCAAACATATATATATATACAAAATATTGTAAAATGTCAATTATGAAGCCGTCACACTAAAAGTGTTCACATCATCGGTTGGAAATCTTCAAGGTGTGTTTCACGTGGATAATTAATTGGTTAACACAACTAAAAAGTTTTGATATACAGATTCGTGGATGTGTCCTTAATTTTGGAAATTTTGGCCTTTCAGCATTTGATAATAAAGAGTACATATGGCGTTTCTCAACAGTTGGAATTCGATGACGAAGAGAAGTAATATTGATATTAAAAAAATATATATATATAGAATTTCGGGATTTTATGGATCAAGCCTGGCTTATTTATTAGTAATTTAATATAGGTCAACTCCGAAGGTCTGGAATTGGATGCATATACAATATACAGAAAATAAAATTAGTTATTACGGAATACACATATATATATTGCACATATAAAAGTAAGACATTGACGTGACTTGACTTATGATGCATAAAAAGTCTACCTGAAGAAGAAACAAAAGTTCCGGAAATGAAGGGCCATCACACACAAAACCGACCTTATGTTAGTTATTTGCCACCAAAGTTTCAAAAGACCAGAAAAAAAAAATGAAAACAAATTTTCACCGCCGATCAAAAATATAATAAGATTGTTTCTTGTATAAAAATATGACGATTCTTTTTTTTTTTAATTAAATTTTCACCGCCTACTATCAGTCTTTTTTTTGTTTAAATTATTATCTCTACAAGAATAAAATACAAATTTACTGTTCAAACAAATTTTATTTTCCATAATTGAAAGAGAAATCATATGTCGTAGAAAAAGAACTAATTAAAAATAAGGTTCACTCGTTCTATGCGCTAGATTGGAGAAACACCGAAGGCCCAGTATTGATATATATTACTTATGGGCCTCCGTTTAGTTTAAAAGTTTTGACCCACTTAAACAATGATATTAAAAGCATGGGCCTCTGAGAGCCAAATTGAGTATTCTATGTAATATATTGTTTTGTTGTTTTATATGGTAGCTCTATTATCTTCCATAAGCTGTATGCAACTGTAGATAAAATATAAACATAGCAAAAAGCATACTTAAGAGGGAGAATAAACTTATATTATAACCATGACCACGCTTTCGATCGAGGTACTTCTCATTTTAAATTAGTAATGGTTTTTCCAAAAAGCAATTACATTGAGTTGGTCATGACACGCACATTCATGTCGTTTTTCAAATGATTGTTGTCAGCTTGTCAATTGCGGAAGTGATTAGTACTATAGTATACAAAATATTTAAATACACAAAAGATTTGCTTGACGACTACTTATTTCGATCGATGACACATAATAGTTGAAATAAAAATGTTATTATAACTTATTACGAGTGTATTGACTTTGGTTATCAGAAGAAACAAATAACAAAACAAAATTAAAATCAAATTAATAATCATATCATAACGTAGGAAAATAATTAAAAATTGAAATGTCAGCAGCAACAAGAGGTAGTGTTATGGTTGGCCCGACGCCGAAAAACTAGTGGTTACAGCTTCATTTTATAAATAAGGTAGGGCAGTCTCAAATCTTTAGTGGACCATAACCTAAAAAATATTGAGTAATTAAAGTTTTGCCAAATATTATTAATTTTCATTACTAATGGAAAGCACGGCAGACAACAATCCGTTAAATCAGCTTTTACTTCAGTTATTAACGATTATGTTTTCTTTTAACGAATCTATTTATCCCAATACTTTGATTAGTAATGCGAAATGACGTTTGTAATAACTAATAAGTATGTACTAAATAACAACCTGCATTATTATATGCGAGATAAATCAATTATTTAAAAATTATATTAATTAAAATTAGTATTTGGGACCTAACCTAACTATCATAATTAGATTTTTTTTGGTTTTATTCAAATTGACATTTAATTATTTTGGGTAAAAATATTTTTCACCCGTGAAATATGGAAAACAATTTAAACGTGGTGGAAAATGTTATCAGTTATAGTAATCTGTCTTTTTGTGTTATTAAAAATCAAATTCATATATTTTATATTTCACGTTATTATCTACATATAGATGCCATTAAATAGATAAGACAATGTTTTAAGACTAATCAATTAAAACTAATTCTAAATTTAAAAATATCATGAGAAAAATGTATAAAATGGTAAATAATAATAAAAAGTATAGTAGTGGTGAAAATTTATAGGGAAAAATGAATGTGGGGTTTTTCAAAAAATTCAATAACATGTTAAGATCGTTGAATCACCATTTATTATTAAAAATTAATATCTTATTATTATGATTATTGTAGTAGTTATTTTTTGATAAAATTTAAAAATATTTGAATAGTCATTGGAATTTTTAAATAGGAGACATATTTTTGTTTTCCAAAAATTTAAATTGGTGAATAAATTTAAAATTATTAGAAAGGGAACATTATTTATATTTCTGAAGATATGTTTTTTAATATATATATATATATTTTACATCTCATAATATGTTATATGGTTCCTAAATATCCATCCTCCTGTGGCCTGTTGTGTGTGATGGTCAAAACTCGCATCAAAATTGCATTTGAGAGTCGGATGTGTTGGAGGTAACCAGGTGGTTGTGTTCGCTCTTGGGACAGACAATGGTGTTGATGTGTGTTGTAAATTACTAATCCATTCTTTTGTGTCTGACTTTGCCTGTAGAACTGTTTTAGAAGCACTCTCATGATAATTGTTGAAAACTTGATTATTTCGTGCTTTCCAAATACGCTATAGGAGGACAAAAGGTAGAAGAGAATCAAATGTGTTGGTTGTTTGCGATTGAGAAGATATCAATTGAGCGATGGTCTCTTCTGAATTTGATGGTAGTTGATTGATATTTAAAGAAGAAGTACTGGAAAATCTCCAAGCCATTAGTGCAAATGGACATGACAATAGAGCATAGTGGATTGTTTCCTCTGTTTGGCGACATCTTGGACATAAAGGATCAATATTCATGCCTCGTGTTCGTAGTTTTGTTGTGGTTGGTATAGCTTGTGATATTATGCGCCATAGAAAGTGTTTGATCTTTGGTAGTAGATGCAATTTCTAGATCTTGTTCTTGAGTTCAACTGATCTGTGAGGTATATTTAAAGCTTCTCCGGGTCAAAAGAATAGGGAGTAATGAACCAGTACCCAGATTTAACAGTGTAATCTCCTGATCGGGTGTAGTTCCAAATGAGTTTATTCGGTTGTTCCACTTGTGAAAGGTGAATTTTTTGAATATTTATCAATTTTTTGTAAGGGATAATATTTATCAATTTTTGAATAATATTTACCAATTTTAAAATTTATAAAAATAAAATATTGTGTATTTAAATAAATTGAATATTAGTGATAATTGATAAAAACAAATAGCAGTGGTAGTTTGATGTAATACTAAATTCAATAATAAATTAGGATACAAAGCTGTCTGACGACAACGGGGATGATCACCATGTTATTTCTTTAGCCTACCATAATACTCACAGCTACAAATCAGAATATACGAATAACCGATTAAAGTTGTTTTGTTTTTGTACGTAATAATAATAACTGTAACTTATTATTGTACATGGCCTACATGTCTAATAATCTGGTTCGTCGAATTTATATTGAGTAGTCGATCGTGGTCCGGTCTCGACGTGGAGCCAGAGGATTCTGTAGAGTTTTTTGTTTCTTTTTAATTTACATTATTCAATTATTGAATTAAAAGTGATATATATTATGTAGTAGTATAGTAGTCGAATGATCAATGATCTATACAATCAACCGAAATATCCAAAAGCAAAGCCTATCTAATTCATATAATCTTTATTGTCGTATAAATTCGACATTCGAAAAAATTAGATATGGTAGCGGGATATTTTTCCTTTCTTTAGGTGTGACCTATATGGAAAAAGAAAAACTAACAACGTTTCTGATTTCATAAACTCTCATAACATTTTTAAACAAAATGATGGAATTCTATATCAAACAAAAAATTTTAAAACCAAAATCGTGGAATGAATATAGTTTTTTTTCTTTCTTTAATGATCAAAATAAAATGATAATTGAACATCAGTTATACGGTTTGTTAACAAATCCTAGCTGCTTCGTCTATTGAAGAATAAATACATTAACTGCGAGTAAAAGATAAGATATGTGAACACTTTGTTACATCAATATATATTGTGGTTTGTAAAGATTTGACCAAGAAGTATAAAAATTTGGAATAGCAAAAGTAGTTGAGGTGTTGATAGACAATGAACCATAATCAATGGAAAGAAAATGATGGAAATGTTCATAATCTGTTGATTTCTTTTTTTTTCTTTTGTTGATTTGAGAGTTGAAATAGTTTCTTTCCCCTACGAAGAACACTGTTTTTTTTGGTCAAATGGATTTTTGATTTTAAAGATCCTCAGAAAGGATTCTAGTTTTACATTCCTAAACTGGAAAAGATTATAAAATCCCCAAACTTTCCTCTATTGTTAGCCATTTATGAACATGGTCTATACAACTAAAAAACTAAGACTCATTGTACATTCTCTTATATATATATAAAAAAAAGAATAAAACTCCCAAGAGAATCCATAAGGAATCATACAAGAAACACCCATGTAGACTTATAGAGGTTAGAGGATACTACTTTCTCATCTTCAAAAACACCATGAAGCCCACAAAGAATAGCAAATACCACTTTCTTTAAACCCAAAATACTTTAATTGTCAAAGCATTTGACACAGAAGTAGAAAAATAAATCAACTTTTCTTTCAAGATTTTTATTTTTGAAAACTTACAAAAGCACTTTTAATTACTACATAAAGAAATATAATTCCTGTTTGATTCAGATAAACGTGGTTGACGTTATATGAGATGAGTTGCCTAAACTAAAGTATTCGTCCAAAATCAAGAAAGAGTTTTAGCCGAAACATATTTGTTTAGTAAAAATGGAATGAAAGTATGAAACCATAACCTAAAGTGTTTTTTTTCGTTTCTTTTTTTCTTTCTGTCATCTTCTTTAGTTGAGATTTAAGAATGTAATTTTGACGCCAAAAATTTACATTCAACTATCAATTGCAATTTTCAACTCAAAATAACAAAAAACCTCCAAATAATGTTAGCTATTCTTTTTTCCACCAAACTATTATTATGTTTAAAGTTGAAACTATTATTGAGTATAAAGTTGAAACTATTTAATCTATATACAATGTTGAAGAAAAAAAAAACAGAAAGAAAAGAATCTATTTTATTCCATAACAAACCAATTAAAAAAAACGAAAAATATTATATAAACTAAATTAAAAAAAAAAAAAAACATAATCCGTGACTTTGTGGCGGCAGGATGCTTTCCACGTGCTTATAAGCCATTGGGTAACACTATCCTCAACTTAATTAAAATCTTTTTTTCTCTCGCCGTTCCTTTCACCGGCCGATTTAAAAATCACCCATTAAACACGGACCTGCTAAAATCTCTTTTCACATCTCAGTCTCATCATCGCCGGAGACCAAAAAAAAAAAAAAATGTCGGAAGAGTTCGCAATTCGAGTTGAGCAAGGTCTCAAGCTTTCAAGAAGGATATACTACGGCAAAGGCATCACTCCTCCTTTAGTCCCGTCGGATCATCCTCCTTCATCGCCGGAGAATTTTCTCCCGACGGCGATTACGGCTTACGCTTCTATCACAGATCCGGTGGCTGTTGATAACCCCGACGTTCCTAGCTACCAGCCGTACGTTCACGCACGGTGCGATCCTTCGGCGCTAGTGCCGCTTCAGATGCTCGGAGTTGAGATGAGAGTAGACTGCTGGCTCGACACGGCGTTCGTCAGTATCTCTGGACGGTGGCGAGTTCACTGCGTTATGCCTAGCAAACGCTTTGACTGCTGTGTCGGTGTTCCCATGGGTGAAAAGGTAAATTTCATTACAACAAAACGACAAAAAAGGAAAGAAAAAAAAACTACTTTTATCTATCTTTCCTTTAATAGCATTGTTTTATATACTTTTGAACACATTTTGTGTAACCAGGGCTCACTTCTAGGTGCTGAGATTTATGTTTTGAGCAATGAGAAATCTTACAAGACCAAACTAGTTACAGAGGATGAAACTTCTGACTTTGAAAACGTTCATAAAGACAAAGATTCACGTTTCTTCAAGTCTCATATATATACTTTCAAGATCCCACATGTTTGTTCTCTCTGTCTCACTTTTTATAGCTAACCTCTTTTGGATTTTGTTATTAACGATGGTCAATAAAACTTATTAGGTTGATGGAGGATCAATCTTTACGGTTAATGTGAATTGGTCTCAGAAATTGATTTACAGAGACGGCAAGTTTCATCTAAATGTGCCTTTTAGATTCCCTGCTTATGTGGTTCCTGTAGGCAAAGAGATTATTAAACGAGAAAAGATTGAGTTGAACATGAACTCTTGTGTTATTGGCGGCGAAATAGCTTGTAATTATACAAGCCATCCTTTAAAGGTAATTTTACATTGTTGTGTTAACAGTTTGTTTTTTCAAGATTGTTACTACTGTGTGGATTGAGTAATTGTGTGAAGATCATTCTCAGGTGACTCATCGTGAAGCTGGTAAATTAAGTTGTGAGTATGAAGCTGAAGTATCATCTTGGTCAAGAACTGATTTTAGTGTTTCATTCAATGTGAGGTTTCTTTGATATCCCTGAAGCATTTTTTTTGTATTCTTCTTCTTGATACTTAGATCGAGCTTTATTTTTTTTCGTTTTATAGGTTTCGTCTGGTGATCTGACTGGTAATGTTTTGGTTAAGTCTCCATCTCCATGGGATTCAGATGATAGAGGAATGTTCTGTTTGTACCTTTTCCCTGGAACCACCAAACATAAGCAGGTTTGTTTTTATTACTACAACGACTACCGAATCTTCTTCTGCTTAACTGTGACATATGATCAATGCAATGTTGTTATTATCTGTAGCTTTTCAAACGAAGAGTTGTGTTTGTGATTGACATAAGTGCAAGCATGAAATGGAAGCCACTAGAGGATGTGAAGAAAGCTTTGTTAGAGTGTTTGGCTAAGCTACAAGCTGAAGATGTTTTCAACATAATCGCCTTCAACGATGACATTATGGAGTTCTCAACTTCGATGGAGTTTGCAACAGATGATACTATCTCTGCTGTGACTGAATGGCTTGATAGTAATTTGATTGCAAATGGTGGAACAAACATGTTACTTCCCCTCAAACAGGTTCGTTACTTATCTGATCTCTCTGTCAAGACATAAGCCAAAGATTGCTCAGCGAGTCTTCTTCATGTATGTTTTAGGCTATGAAACTGCTTGAAGGAAGCAATATTGGAGTTCCTCTTGTATATCTTGTCACTGATGGATCTGTTGAAAACGAGAGAGAGATATGTAATGATATGAAAGAATGTTGTAGCAGAAAAGGGAAATCGATTTCTCCTCGGATATCTACCTTTGGCATTGGTAAGTAAACTCTGTTTTTTTTTTGCTTTTCTTGCTTACTCTCTCATATAAATATCAAAGTCTTAGTTAGAAACAATTCCACAGGTTCGTTTTGCAACCATTACTTCTTGCGAATGCTAGCACGGATAGGGAATGGTTACTATGATGGCACGAACAACACAGGTAGATTGTAATACCCTCTAGTTTGACTATTGCTGATATTGTACTAATTCAGAATCAAGAAGCTAAAAACATTTCTTGCTTTGTATTAAAAATACACCTAGCCAGATTCATTTGAGCATCAGATGAGTAGACTATTTGATATAGCTTCTTCAACGATCGTAGCCAATACCACTTTTGATGCTCTCAAACTCCTCCGCTCAGTCGAGGTACTTATACACCTTCTATAACATAGAGTTCGTTTCTTGATATTTCTTTTTTGACCTTCTTGTCTTTCTTTGTTTTTGCAGTTGTTTCCTTCTCAGGTTCCAGACATTACGCTCGGTGATCCGTTGATCTTGTCTGGAAGATACAAAGGAGAGTTTCCAGATGAAATTGAACTCAGAGGCACACTGGCTGATTTGAGCTGTTTCACAATAGAGTTAACAGTGCAGAAGGCTAAAGACATTCCTCTAGACAAGGTTACCTAATTACTTACATATAATCTCGTAGGAACACAACAAAGCTCCTTTTGCTAACCTTTGAACAGCAGGTTCTTGCAAGGAGACAAATCGATGAACTCACTGCTCGAGCTTGGTTCGAAGACAAGAAAGAGCTACAAGAGAAGGTTTTAACTAGGGGTTGTGATTCCACAATGTTGGTCTCTTGTTTCTTATTAACTAAATTTATCGTTTTTGTATGATCAGGTCATGAGATTGAGTATACAAACAGGGGCTCCTAGCGAGTACACACAAATGGTTTTATCACTCCAGCAAGACGACGAAGAGAAGACTATGGCAAGACCAGTTTCAATCAAAGAGATTCTAAGAAACCCGCCGTACCAAATCCACAAGCAGATGCAGAGGAACAACAGCTTTCGAACGAGTTTGCTTGGGAAGCAAGGGTATGGGTTCGGTAACATTGTGGCAACGTTAAAGAACGTGCCACCGTGGATGGAGGAGCCTAAGGAGGCGGATGGAGCGGAACTTCTGATAAGAGCGGCGTCAGGAGTGGTGGATCGAGTTTGCTGTATGTGTTGCTTGCAGTGCATGTCTAGGGTGAGCGATCAGTGCACCGTAGTCTTCTCTCAGATATGTGCAGCATTGGCTTGTTTCCAGTGCATTGGTTGCTGTTTCGAAGTCTGTGGCTGTCTTGACCTCTAATAAATCAGGAGGACAATGTCAAAATCAAAAACTAAAGAAAGAATGTAAATTCAATTTATGGGTTTACTCTCTTAGAAAAAGTTAAAAATCATATAATTAGTGTGTAATATCTGTATCTGTAATTAGAAGTTGTGATGTACGTCAAAGTTTTTAAAATTACAAGACTAATGTAATTGACTACTAATATACTAATTTATAGAAATAAGCTATTGGATTTGAATCATATATTCAAACTTAGTTAAACAAAACAGGAATTATCATAAGATGATGATGACTTTGTTTGAGAACTTCGTCTGAAAATTTTTCATCATTCTGAAAAAGTGTTGTAGATGGGAGTGTCCGATTAGCTTTCCTCACCCAATTTGTTATGGTATCATATCATCTTTCGGATTTAGTATTTGTTTCGATGATCACTCATCTAACACCATACGTAGCAACAATCCCATGAATTTATAGTTGCTACGAACACCAAATAAAGTTTCATTATTGAACCAAATGTCTCATTACTTATAGAAACGACTAGGACAGAGAATGAACTGATTATTAACCATTTTTTTTTTCAAGAACGAGTGAAGAATAACACCTTAGAATCGATGCATTTTAATCCAGCTGTGTCATGATATCTTGAATATGACTTACAACTAGGTATTTAGCTTTACTTAGTATATTGTAAAACAAATATCGAGAAGAGGATCAGAATTAGTACATATATATCCAAATTCAAATTAGGTGCTCAAGTTCAAAGATAGACGAGTGAGAACAAGTACCAATAAACCAATAGACAGCAAACAAGTTCCTACATATATAACTTAAAGTATCTCTAACAAGATTAGCCTGTAAAATTTTCACTTATAGACAAAGAGATTTCAGATCCAATGAGAATGATCTGTCTATATATATTAATAATAAGAGTGATTTTATTGGTAAAAGATTAACAATGTGATTAAAAAGGGCATTGAAGAAGGGAGAGTTGTTGAGTAGATTGAGAAAAAGGAAGCGGAAGAGAGAAAACATTCCAGAAATGGAAAGATTAGGTACTAATGGAAAGATTACAAAACACAAAGAGACCTCGTCATGCTCACTCCACGTGCTTCCCCCATCTTCTTCTCCTTTCTTCTCTTTTTCTTATCTCGATGCATCTCTCGTCTCTTCTTCTTGACTTACCTCTCTCTAATTAAGTTATGAAATCACCCCTTTGCATCTTAATTCGACGACTACAAACATCCCTACAAACATATTTTGTCTAATCCAACATTTAAGGGTTTTTACAACAAGTATAGGATTCAAATTTGAGAAATACATTTTCTTGTAAAATAATGATGTAAGGCTAATCGAACATTTCAGAATTTTGTAATCCCTAACAATACTCTCGAGAATTAGGTTTAGCTGTTGGTATGGCACAGTTTAAAAGTGTTAGTAAAACATCCAATATTGCAAGGAGAATAACACGTCATGGAGTTATTCGGTAAAGTGTTTATCGTAATCGCATGTGTTACATGTTAGATCTGAATTTAATAAACTTATCATTAAGTCTAATAGGTCTAGACTCTAGACTAATATATCTTATTATATAAAGTTTGATGACAAAATTACTAATTAACAAGATCGTGACACGTGTCAATTGTATCATTCAGATGTTGACACGTGTAAATTCTAAATTTATTAAAAAATTTAAAAATAAAAATCTAAAAATTCAAAGCCTACCATAAAAAGATTTTATATATAAGTAAAATAGAGAAAAGAAAACCTAATAAATAGAAATTCGAAATTATAATATTATTTACTTATTTTAATTTTAAGTTGCTAATTTTACAAAAAAAAGGATTACTTTTTTTTATAAGATAAATAAATGATTGTGAAAAATTATACAATTAATTACTGTTTTTAAAAAAAATGTAAATACTCACCTTCACAAAAAGAAAAAGATTGTTGAAGTAGAAAATAATAATAAATCGTCTCATATTTTTTTCACCAATCAAATAATTTATTTAAAAAGACTGTTTTTGTAATATATATAAGATATGAGTACATAAGATTAACGTATGTGTTTTTGTAACTATAAAAATATTAAAATAAAGAGATATATAATAGGTTATTTAATGTGTTCATAAATAAAATTTGTTGGTTGTAGTAAAGACTAAAGAGTATATTTTACAAGTAAAATATTTTTGTGTGTACAAATACATTTTTAGTGGTAATGTAGATAGTATATTTGTAAATGGATATACATTAGTGTATTATAGCAAAAAAAAACAACTATTTTCTATAACTAAACTTTATCTCTTTACTTTTATACATTGTTTTTACTTACGAAAAGAATTAAATATATATTCTTTGTTAAATTTCATTTTATTTTAATAACTTTGAACTCATCTACAACTATTTTCTTTAACTAAAAGTATATCTATTTACTTTTTTTTTTCAACAAAACAATAAATTAAAAGGAAATTTCTTGGTTAGTTGCCTAAGCCGGAGGGAAAGAGTTTACAAAAGAAACTTCAGAGATAAGAGAACATGAAGCACATACAAGATACTTCGCCTTCGTATTTGCCGCATGCGGGATCCATGAGATGAAGAATAGTGAGAAGGACTCCAGCGAGTTAAACTCATCGAGCAGGTTGGAGAAAGACGGGGAATCTTGGACTGCACCAGAGTGAGTAACTCAGCACAATCAGATTCAAAATGTTGACAAGTGATTCCTATAGCACATATCTGCTCCATGGCTCACAACAACTCTTCTAACTCCAAATGCAAGGGGAGAGGCTCCGTCTTAGACACGAGGTGAAAAACATGGACATGCGAAGACGGAGATGGAGCTGACATAAGCACCGTAAAAGAGAGAGCATCTTCCCAGGCTAACTTATCGCCCAAAGCCTTAGCAATTCTATCATTTGCCTCAATCTCTAAATCTTGAAAAACTTTTTTGTTTATGGCTTTCTAGATTGCCTATAAAATTCATGGTAATTGAAGAAGTTGATCAGAATCACCTTTTTGAGAGGCACCTTTCCAGAAAACAAAATCCAAATTCGATTATACTGACTCATATGTAAAACCCTTTGACGAGACCAGAGTCGGAGATAAATCTCAAACTTCACACGAGCGAAGACATTCAAAGAAAACATGATTAATAGTCTCAACCGCAGATTCGCACCTTTTACACCAAATGTCACATTGGATACCTTGGTGTATCTATTTACTTTTATAGATAGATTACTAAAATATTTACTTTATATTCTTTTAAATTTTATTTTATTTTAAAAAATCTAAACCCTCACATCGGGCGGGTCCTAATCTAGTATATATATATAGATGATAATATAGTAAATATATATATATACATTATCATATATATTTTACTATATATCTATATATATATATAAAGTAAATTAATCCTCAAACATGTACAATTTGAGTATTTCAGACAAAAAAAAAAAAAAGAGTCTAACAATTTTCATAGATGGTGGAACTTGTTTCTCACTAGTTTCGTATTGGTCATTACATCCTACTATATTAATTGAGAAATACAAATATGAAACTAACCTTAAATTATGTAAAAAAATTACATTCAATTGCATTAGAAAAATTTAATTAAGCTTAGTTAATTAATTAAATAAAAATAATTTATTAAAAACAAAAAGCTGACAGATCAAATATAAAAAAAATCTAGAAAAAAAAATATATTTTCCTCTCTAATAAATTATGGACGAAAATTACTAAATATATTTTTTAAAAATATAAAACAATCAGAATTTCAAAAACTAAGATTTTATATCCAAGTACACAGTATAATTATTTTTAATAACTAAATTTCAAATATTTTGTTAAGATTTCAAATTATGATTCTCCTATCATCTTTATTTTCTTTTATTTACAAATTGTTTGGAATTTTCATATAATACTTATGATTAGTAAAATGCAGAATTTTTTCTGCATATGTTGTGATTTGAATTTTTTAAAACAAATATATATTACTTAATCTAAAAAAGGTGTGTTTTAATTTCCACATTGGCATTGATAAAACAAAATTTATATAGATGATAATAAATAATTTTTTTTCCACAATTATAATATTAAAACTACTATTTCATATTTCACAAAATAATGATGCAAATACAATAAACAAACAATATAAAACTGTAATATATGTCAAAAAAATAAAATACTATAATATTATAAAATAATTAGTATTCAAAAAGACTAATAGATTTACAAAACAATTAATAAATATTATTTTAAACAAAATAACTTTTTTAAAAAAATATAACAATAATTTTTGTTATTATATTAGAATTATTTTTTTAAATGTTGATCCGTGCATAAAGCACGGAATATCTTCTAGCTATAATTAAAATTATTGTTTTAAACACACAGTCAGCCACATATTGTTTTTCTAGAAGAAAAAGAAAATACACTATTCAAATAAAAGTACAGTATTATTTTGTAGCAACCGTTTATTATATCAATCAAATATTTCATATAATACAATAATAACTTTTAATATGTAGGAAAACTTAGTATTTGAATTGAACCAATGCTACGTTTGTATTTACGACTAACCTATTATATTCTGTATCCTGAAAAAACAAAATCACACTTCCTACACGAATGACATGCTGACGAGCTGCATGACGATCAATTCATGTGTATTAGTACATTAGTACTATTTTCTGGGGTAGATTATATAGTACATTAGTACTTTAAGTAGTTTGATCAGTTGCATATATATTATTTCAGATGCCTTACACGTGTTCTGCTTAAAATCACAAAGACATCTCAAATGTTGTTAATCACGATTAGCAAATGTTTAAGGCAACGTATTAACCATATAAACCACACATTATTTCCAATAATGACTGTTTAAAGTGGTCCACACTCCTTTTCTCTCCCATTTTTTTTTTATACCAATGCACCATTTAGAGCCAAGTCGCCACAAACACTCCGATATGTTAATGTTTAATTTTAATTAATCTCGATTTTCTCTAAAGATACTGTTAGTAACTAATAATACAATCAAAGAGAAGAAGAAGGCAATAGAAGAAGATAAAGTAAGAACAAAGTTACATGGGGACAAATAAGATATGCATGTTTCCTCCAATGATGTTAATTAATTTGGTAACATGTAACGCTATATTATATTAACTAGGTATGGAGCCCGCGATATCGCTTGGAACTCATTTTAGTAAAATATTTATTACAAAAGTTCTTTAATTAAATTTATTTATTAAACAATTGAGATTTTTAAAATATTTAATAAAAATTTTAAAAACATATAATTTTTTTGAAAAATTCTTTATATTTTATTTGAAAAATATACTTTAAAAAATAATCTTACCTTCACATCTGATTAAATAAATAATTATCAATGCTACACAGTACACACATCAAATTAAACAAATTTTTACGATTAACTGCCATGAGATTACATTGCAGTCGTGTTATTTTGTTCGCTTTTATTCGTAACCTTTTGTTCGCATCTTTTCAATGTAACTTTTTATCTGTGTCTTTTCGTAGTAATTTTTCGTAAATATTTTTTAATTTTTGAAAAAATGAATAAATGCAATATACAGTCTTGTCTTCTCTTCTTAACCTTACAATCATATTTTTGTATATTTTATGAACCATTACAACTTGTTCTCTTGTTGTCAAATATGATATGTAAATGATTATATTTTTAAATTTATATCTTTTTGTTTTGTTTTAAATGATAAAATTATAAATACATTGTATAAGACACTATAAATTTCTTAAATAATCATATAATAAATTACAAATATTAAAAATGTTAATTGAGGACCATTCTTAATACTACATAATGCTTTGTTTAAATTCATTTAAATTAATTATTTTTATATTTTTTAGCATAACTCAAATATATTTCTATTTCCAAAATCAGTTTTACCTTCATAAAAAATGAATATTAATATTACTATTCAGTCAATCAGTAAGAAAATTACCAATCTTCTCAAATTTGCATATAACTAAACAGAAAATTATCACATATCTTATTTACTTGAATCAAAACTCAGTTATATATTCATATAAAAAAACAATATATCTATTTTTATAAAGACAGAATTGTAAATGAATATATAATACAAACAACTATCGTTTTATAGATGAAACATATTTCTATATAAAACAACCTATAGTCATTAAACATTTTGGCTATTATAATAGATTATATATATATATATAGTTAATCCAATATTGAATGTACTTACTACTTATTTTTCTCCGCCTAAGATGCTGGTTAATTATTCCGAGTCACACATAAATAAATAATATAATAAATATTAGAGGGGAACAATAATAGTAGAAACTTATAACAATAATATTTAGGTGTATGATGTAGCATCACAATGTGCGCGTCTAAGGAAGATGGTCGGCCCAGGACGATCGGGTTCATTGCTCTCACACACTCCTCTTTTTTTTTGGCAGTCAGAATCCAAAACCTTTTCAAACTTTTAAAATATTTCATATTCAGTATCTTTTGTTGTTAAGATTTCAATTTGATGTATTATGACTAGAACTAAATATACAAATTCTCTTAAAGAAGAAAAATGCAGTGAACAAAGCAGAAAAATGCAGAAAGATAAACGTTTATGATGCTAAAGAGAACAAAACATATGAAATAAGGACAAAGATATAATAGACTCACTGTTCAAGCATCCAGTAGCACCGCCTCTGGAAGTTCTCATTATCTTTTCCATGGGCGTAGTAACAATGTAACACATCAATGCTTCCTACCTGTATAAATTTAAACAATGTTACTACTCTCTAACAATGTAAAACCAAGCAAATTGGTTTCAATCTGCACAATATTTAGCGAGGAGACATGAATGGAAATATTAACCTTCAGCTTTTTTGATGTAGATAAGTCTTTGTCGTCAAGATAGTTTATTGGACAATCATCTCAACCGTCAATTTTTCTGTTGATCACCGATTTTCCATCTCCCAATAAACTGAATATTCCCAACAGTAGAAAATATAATAAAACGAATTTTAATACATTTTTATTTTTACCTTGATATTTCATAATCAGATATATATATATATATTTTTTAAAAATAGAAATATAGAAATCCATATTGTTTTCTATAATACAATTAGTTTTCTAATCAAAAAGCATGGAGTAGACAAATATATACTTGTGACAAAAAAAAAAAAAACCAAACATATACGAGCCAATATGCTCTCATTTTCTGAAAAACCAACTTGAACCACATTTTTTAACAGCTAAAACCAAAAATTTCGGTTTGGATTCATACCAATAGAATGATAATCCTCGATGAATAGATGGTTAAAGAGAGTATCTTAAGATTACTTAAACGAAAACAAAAAATATTTAAATATATTTTAGTATTGTAGACACAACCATAAATATCAAATTTACCAAAAAATTGCAGCGGTTCATAAGATAAATCAAAAATTTTAATTGTTCATTAAATAAACAAAATTTGTTGTGGTGTAATTAAAAGGTTGCAACAATTGATTTAAATATATTTTAGTTATTTAAAACTAATAAATAATAATTTATTAATAGTTTATCTAAGTAATGTGATCTTAAATATTAATTATACTAATATTGTAATGGTTCAATTAAAATGGCTAAAATATATTTTTAATATATTAAAATTAATAATTTATGAAGATGTATACCTAGAGACTGAATATAATTAAATATTACAACTATTAACAAAATATATCAAAGTGCAATAAATTTTTCACAGTGATGAAACGTCATTTCTAACAAATTCTCTTATAACTATTACAAATATATATAAAAAATTGAATACAATGATGATAAGTTATTTATATATAGATTTCTAAAAATGTGAACATTTGAATAGACACAACTGTTTGTAAAAGACACAACTCTATATTCAACAGACGCTACTTTTGAGAGAGATGCAACTGTAAAAAAATTTATGTCAAAAATATAAAATTCTCTTTTAACTAATACAAATATAAAGAAAATTTGAATAGAATGATGAGAAGTTATTTATATATAGATTTCTAAAGATGTGAACATTTGAATAGACACAACTTTTGTAAAAGACACAACTCTATATTCAATAGATGCAACTTTTGAGAGAGACGCAACTTGTGAGAGAGACACAACTTTTGAGAGAGACGCAACTGTAAAAAAATTCTATCAAAAATATAAAGTAAAGAAAATTTGAATACAATGATGAGAAGTCACTTATATATAAATTTATAAAGATGTGAACATTTGAATAGACACAACTGTTTGTAAGAGACATAACTGTACATTTAACAGACACAACTTTTTAGAGAGATGCAATCGTTGAAATTTTCTATCAAAAAAATATATATACATATTTTACGAAAATGTATGGCGAAAAATCACAACTGTTGTTGGCATTTATTGAGATTGTTGTTATTATATATAATTACATATATAATTGTATTAGAATTACCAAAATCGATGCATAGAAAGTATATTAGAATCTGTAACTGACACGAATGATACTAGTATGTCACATATACTCATGTATTTGAATATAACATACATAGTCTTTAGAATACGTATACAGTTTGAACTTTGAACATAAACTATGTTATATATCAAGGAAATAAATCTACAAATAAATTAGTATAATAGCTCAAGAGAGTTTGTTCACTTCTTTGGCTACTGGCTAGTAGTGGCTAGAGTATGTACCAAACTGATATATAGTAGCCGTTGAAAGTCAACCCGACCCCTTCGGGAAAAGGGTTGCATTTGGACCCTTTTTAGTATTATGATACGTCTTCGTCTCAAAATTTATCTTTAGAAGTTACTATATGTTTCTTTTTTTCTTCTTTTTTTTTCTTTTTTTTTGTAAAAGAAGTTAGTATATGCTTATTTTTTACAAGAGTAGGCAAACTAGAAAAAAATTAGTCTCATACTGATTAATTTTGAAAAAGTTGACCAAAATAGAAGAAAATATATAGTATTGTCTTACGTACGATATTATATGCATAAATGCATACCACATGCAATTTTAAGAAACAGGCTACCAGACGATATAAATAATAATAAGATGTTCTTTATTTATTTATTTAACACATTGTGTAAATTTAAAATTTTAGTTTTTCATCCTTCATAATTAATATTTTAGCTTTTCGCCTAAAATAAATAAATAACTTTAAGTTTTTTCATTTGTAATATAATTCGAACCCATTTTTCTTCAAAAGTAGTTTTTTTTCTTTTTATATTTCCTTAAAAACATTTTCTAGTTTTTGTAAAACTTAATTAAATAAGTTCGATTTAAAAGACAAGTGGACAAGGCAAGGGCAGACACGACGTGGCGAATGTCGATTGGACCTGAGTTCACGTCATTGGGAGTGGTGCGGTGGGCTCAACTCTCCGACGATAAAGCGAGTCTGCTTTTTATTGCTTTCCTTTTGTCTCCTTCGTTTTTTTTTCTCTCCCTTTTATTTACATCACTCTAATTAAGAAACCATGAAATTATATAGAGAAAAAGAAAACTAATTGTTAAGAAAATCCATTTAACTTAACTTTATAATGGCAATTTTCTAATCACTGTCAATATCAACTATTACTACTCAGTAGTCTTTATGTGACTGATAAAGTTATACTAAATCGGTAAATCCTATGAATCTTTCCATAATGGTGTAGGTTTCAATAAAATCTACTAACTTTGTCAAAACAATAAAATTCGCCCGCCATATATTTTTCTATTTTAATTTGTTGATGTGAATGTGTATCATTCACTGGATCGAGAAAAAAAAAAAAAAAATTGTATCGGCTACAGTTTATGTTATTGTTAACAATCAAACGGTTTAGTGTAGTCAAACCATTACATCAAAGTCGATAGATGTTCGATGTGCACAACCTTGGTCGAGAAAAAAAAAAAGAGTTTTTACGTGGCCATTATAACATTCGGGACTGGTATAAGTTTCACATGGCTTTGTAATACTAACGTGGCACCATGGAAAGTCTGATATATCGATGATTAGATCAAAATGCGTTACACGCCCACAACTTATGATTCAATTATTTGATGGAAAATATTAGATAAAATGTACAGAGAGATGAGAAATAGAGGGTAAGGGGACAATGGCATGCGTTCCTTCGTGGGGTTTGCTTTTATAAATTTCTATCTTTCTTTCTGTCTCTTTCCATCTTAGATTTTTCTGAAATGCTCTAGAATTCGATATTAGCCTTACAATGAACCTTAATAACACGTTTCACACTCAGAGGTCACAAATTGAAACAATGTTTCATAAACATTTTTTTGACGTTTGATTTGTACGGTAAGACATTTTGAAAGCTATTTTTGAAAACTTTCAATTTCCAATATATTCTTTTCAATAGTACACAATTATTCTTCATTACCTTTATTATAATTTTTTATCATCTTACAAGGACAATTTCAATAAAAAATGAAAATTTCCACGAAAATCACATACAAATAAACGAAATGTGTAGAATCCTCTATACCTTCGTGTCAGCATAGTAACCATTCAATAAGGAGGCAAATGGTTTCTAGGGATTCAATATATTTTTCATCTCCTTTTATAGATAGTCGAAAAATGGTAAAAAGAGATTTAGTTTGAGACTATTTGTTGAAACGAAGTGCCGTTATATGATTCGTGATCAAAGCCGTGACGTTCTCTACGATGCAAAACTAATATTTTTTTTATTATAATGCTCCGTTAAATTAATTAAGCTACAATACAATTAATTAAATACACACAGAAGAATGTTTCTTTGGACCTCGATCGTTTGCATGGGGACATGTGCGCCAATATGAGTCGTACGTGGTGAGTGAGCTGTATGAAGTATGAACTATAAAGAAGACTAGTGTGAGTAAAGGGGTTCATATATCTGAACACAAGTTAACCAAAACCAACCAACTCGGAAATTTTTCTTTTTTTTAGAGAGAAACCTTTTTTCATCGTCTTCCTTAGTTCTTTCACTTTTGAAGAAGTGAATCTGGACGAATAAGGCCGTCATATATTGGAACTTGAACCATCAAATTCATCAAAAGATTTTTAAAGAATCTTAATTCTTTTGATTTCTACTTGTATTTAAGCCTTCTTGATTCACTACCATAAACCGGATTATTTCAACTCTTTTTTTTCTTCTGTCATTGAGACATGAAGGTAATTCGTTTAATCACTCATATGAATTTGTTCCTATTTCTCAAAAATAGTGTAACATGATTACTCATATAAGGTATTCTTTTGTCTTTTTCAGTTCTTCGGGTGGATGCAAAACAAGCTACATGGGAAGCAAGGGATTACTCATAGACCAAGCATATCCTCTACTTCTTCTCGTAAGTTCAAGATTACACTAATTAACTAGATTCTGTTGTCTACTTATTCGTCGAGAACAAAAATTTTGATTACCAAAGTTGCTGTCTACTTGGGACATGTGCAAAGCAAAAATACTCCTCCCAGCATTCTCCTTTCCATTGATTGGCTCTCTCATAGTTTTCTTTTGTTTTATGTAAAAAAGATCAACCGAGAGAGGAGTTTAGCGATTGGCCTCACGGGTTACTAGCGATCGGAACATTCGGTAACAAAGAGCCGCAACCGCAAAAACTTGATCAAGAAGTGATTCAAGAAGAGACTGTGTCTAACGTGCACGTGGAAGATCAAACACAAGATAGAGATCAAGATCTTTCTTCCTCCGATAATCTAGAAGAAGAGTTCACTCCTGAGGAAGTTGGGAAACTACAGAAGGAGCTGACGAAGCTCTTGACGAGGAGGAGCAAGAAGACGAAATCTGATGTGAATAGAGAATTGGCAAATCTTCCTTTGGATAGATTCTTGAATTGTCCTTCGAGTCTTGAGGTCGATAGAAGAATCAGCAATGCCCTTTGTTCTGATGAGAATGAAGAAGACATTGAGCGTACGATCAGTGTTATCTTAGGAAGATGCAAAGCGATTTCGACAGAGAGCAAAAACAAGACGAAGAAGAGTAAGAAAGATTTGAGCAAAATCTCTGTTTCTCATCTCCTCAAGAAGATGTTTGTATGTACAGACGGTTTCTCCCCCGTCCCTAACCCTAGCTTGAGAGACACGTTTCAAGAATCGAGAATGGAGAAGGTATTGCGCCCTAATTAAAGTTCATAACACACAAATTTCAATATAACTACATTTTCCATCACTGATTATTTACACTGTATGATACAGTTGCTGAGAATGATGCTACACAAGAAGATTAACACTCAAACTTCCTCGAAGCAAACATCAACGAAGAAAAACTTGCAAGACAAGCAACGACTTTCTTTGAAGAATGAAGAAGAAGAAGGAAGAAGTAGTAACGATGGTGGTAAATGGGTCAAAACAGATTCTGATTGTGAGTTTCAGATCTTTTGATTTATTTTTTTTTTAATAAACTTGAATAAAAACATGAACTGATTCGATTTTTTTTTTACTTCTTCTGTAGTCATTGTTCTTGAGATATGAATATTTTGATCCACTTTTGCCTTTTTCATGTTCTTACAAGAAAGTACAGGTAATATTTAAACCAGACAATACAATCTTACATTTTCAGTTGCTTTGCCTATAGAACTGTATCTGATATTGGATTTGATGTGTTTTTTATTTTCAGATAATCTTCAATGAGATCAAGACAAGAAATGATCAATCAATCAATTTTATTTTCTTTCTGATGAAAGTTTTTGGGTAATCCGCAAGAGCCCATGAATCCTTTTTTTTTTTGGCATGGTTGGGTCAGTAAAACCAAACATGTTTTGGGAACTTAAACATCAGACAGTACATGAGATATTTGTATGCATGCATACATGTGTGTATATGTGAAGATAGATATGTAATGTACACATACATGTATGTAATTGTGTATTTTGAGGTGAATAACCTTAGTTTATATACATCGTCTTTTTAACACTCTTTTTTTTTTTTTTTTTTTTTTTCCTTCAGTCATTTTTACATGTTTTTTCTTCTTTATAATTTACTTGTAACACACAAAACTATTCAGATTAATAATACTTTTGTCTTAGCCTTGTAACTATTACTATTATTATCATTTTGTAATATTTTCTAGGAATATCACTGAGATTTTTGAATATCCATAATTAGAATCTGGAAGTATAATTAATTAAATAAGTAATAAAACAGCATAATATATAAAATAAAGACTAAATTGGAATATTACATAAATGAAAAACATCAACTGAATAAATTTTTATGTGACAGATTTGAATCAAGATATTCAAAATTGAAAATGACTAATTTTGTTCACTAAGACTATAACTTTCTCATTCGAATGCAAATATCATAAATAATACTACTATAGTACTTCTCAAGTCTTCAATATACTATTGTTTACACTGTTTATACAAAATTTTGTTGGTTTTTGGATTAACAACATACGAATTGCACTTTAATAGACAACATGTGATGTGTGCTTGTCTATTCCTGATCTCAAAAAGAAAAAAAGAAAAAAAAACCCACACAACATATATATATTTGGTGCTATTCTTAGAACTGGTCTGCCTAAAAATAAAAGTGCAATTCAGTTTACATGGACCATATGTCACATTATATTTGATGGGCTCACGAAGGCCCATCCTAAGATTGAACAAACATATCAGCTACTAAAATACATGACACTCTGACTAGAGTGGAGGGTTCACTAGTCCAACTACACACACACTTTCGTAGTAGAACCTTCCAACATCTGGAGAAGGATCAAGGAGCAACCTTTTACCAGCCGTCCGATCGACCGACCCATTGGACACATCTCAGCTCTCTCACTGACTTCTTCAGTCAGTATTTCTTCTCTTTCTCTTCTCTTTCTTCAGATCTCTGCGAGAAATTGGGGTTAACAATGTTGCTCCACCTTCGTCTTTTACTTCTGCTATGTCTGACCTCTTCTTTGAAAGTCCAAGCGTCGGTGCATGAGTACCGCAGCGAGAGATTCATGTCTAAAGGCAACGCCTTTGTCTTCCATGGTGGCAGTGAAGGCATCTACTCCTCTTCTCCTTCCGATAACTTCACTTCCGACTCCGATTCCGTTTCCTTTATCCGGTAATTCATGAGTCAAAAAGTTTCTTCTTTTTGAATCTACTTAGGATCTGATTTGCTAATCAGACTTCATTTAGGGTAATGTTCTTCAATTGGGTCACTCACTATTAGTTGCAAAATTGTTACTTTACGGCGTTAGAGATCTTGTAGATATAAACAAGTAGTTTTCAAGCTGATTCAGTTCTTTTGAGTAACTACCTTTAGCTGTGTTCTCCTGTTAAAGTTTCTTATTTTGAAACTCTATGTTTTGTTTGTGGTGCAATGCTATTGACAGGTTTGAGAAGATCAAGTTTCAGAGGCCTGGGGAAGTGTCTAACAGATCCTCATTACCTATCCACGCTGTGTTGTTTGAAGTAGAGGACAGGGAAAACATCGGAGGATCAGCTTATGGTGGGCAAAGAGCTGTGTGTTGCACATCTGATCTGGCGAAACTCGGTGTTTGCTCACACGGAGATGTCATTTACCGTCCTTCTGCTAAAGATTCTGGTTGGCCACAAGTGTTTGGTGTTTCAATTGCTGAGAATGAGTTGTCTGTTACGCTGCCAACAAGATCGATACAGGTCACTAAGACTGGGATGTACAACCTCTACTTCATTCATTGTGATTCTGATCTCAAGGATTTGCTTGTTGAAGGGAAAACCATTTGGAAAAATCCTACCGGATACCTACCCGGTAGAATGGCTCCGTTGATGTACTTTTACGGTTTCATGTCGCTTGCTTTTGTGTTGCTTGGCATCTTCTGGTTCTCACAGTGTGCTAGATTCTGGAGAGAAGTGCTTCCGTTGCAGAATTGCTTAACTCTGGTGATTACATTAGGGATGTGTGAGATGGCACTTTGGTATTTCGACTACGCTGAATTCAACGAGACTGGGATCAGACCAACCGTGATCACCATCTGGGCAGTCACTTTTGGTTCCATCAAGCGTACAAGTGCTCGTATTATCATCCTGATGGTTTCAATGGGCTATGGTGTTGTGAGACCTACGCTTGGGGGGTTTACATCAAAGGTTATCATGCTTGGGGTCACCTTCTTTGTTGCGTCTGAAATTCTTGAGCTGATGGAAAATGTTGGTGCTGTCAGCGATCTCTCAGGGAAAGCTAGACTGTTTTTCGTTCTTCCTGTTGCGATATTGGATGCTTTCTTCATCATATGGATATTCAAATCACTCTCTGCTACGTTCAAGAAGCTTCAGACCAGAAGGTTGTTGGTCAAGTTGGATATATATAGGAAGTTCACAAATGCTTTGGCTGTAGCCATTTTGGTTTCCTTGGGTTGGATTTGCTACGAGGTAAAATAACAAACAACTCTCGGTAGCTGAAGAAGCATTGTTCAAATCAAAAATCAAGATAAGATTTGTTCTAATGCTTTTCTCTTTGGCAGCTTTATTTCAAGTCGAAGGATGTTTACAACGAACATTGGCAAAACGCTTGGATCATCCCGGCCTTCTGGCAACTTCTCTCCTTTTCTCTCCTAATTGTTATCTGTTCTCTCTGGGCTCCATCTCAAAATTCGACCAGGTAACGCCATATCCAAGAAGCACATTAGAAAATGCAATATGAAGTTTGATGTTAGTCGGTTGTTATCAATAGTAACTGAGCGCAAATGTAAATTAATCTGCAGATTAGCTAATAAAACCATGTCTAATTGTTTTTACCGTCTTTATCTACATATAGGTACGCCTTCTCTGGATCTTCTGGAGATACAAGCGCGGAGTTTGAGAAGGACGATTACACGCTAACCCTCATTAAACCATCTCCCATTCCTTCTCACGAAGTCAAGAACCTCGCAGAAACCAGACCTTTAGAAGCTGACGAAGGAGAAGCAGAAAAAGATTTGGAGGAAGATAAGAGGGATTAAAATAGTAAAGACAATAGCCACAACCATCTATTTGACACTTCTTTCTCTTTATCAAACACCTCAATTTTACTACATGTATTCTTTTAGGTGACTTGAGTTTAGTTTGTACAATACAAAGGGCAAGAGACCAAATCAGCCTTAGTCTTCGGTGTTGTAGTGTTAGTTTGTGTGCCCTGTTTTTGTCACAATGTAATGTTTCCTATGTTGCTTTATACATTAAAGTTAGTCTATGACAAGGGTGGAGATATCTCTTTCTTATGTTGCATTATACATTTTTCTTGTATCCTATGCGTAAGTCTATGACAAGGGTGGATCAAGCCGAAATCAAAAACACAGCAAATAAGTGTAAAAGGGATATGACATTGACACCAAACAACTTTCATCATATGAACAAAAAAAGATTTTAAGCTATGAATTTGGCAAGTATACCAAACATATACATTATAAAGTTCATACAACATTACAACTCATGAATCTGAAAAATTTTAAAATCAAAGTCGTATCATCATCATCATCATTTCTTGCTCGGTTTTTGGCTCTCCCGCAGAGAACCCGAATTGCGAAAAGAATTCAAAGAATCTGTCTCCGTAAAAAAAAAAAAAAAACTCTAAAACTTGAAGCAGAAAAAAATAAATACTTATCTCTCTCACTCGGATCGTCTTCTCAGATGCTGAGTTGCTGAATACCCCTCAAACAAGTCAAGAACCTCAGTCTCTAGATCTTCGACTGAGATCTTGATGTAATTCTCCGGATTTTTCCCGCTCTCTATATGACTCCTGAACCGCCCAAGAAACGATCTGTAAGCCGGACTAAGCTTCTCCAATATCGAGATCTTCAACTCTTCCCTCAGCTGAGAGTCAGGAACCAACCATTGTGATTGAACCCTATGAACTTCCTCAAACAAAGCATTAAACGATTTAAACCTCTCTCTCAACGCACTTCTCGAAACACCTGATGAGAAACTTCCTTTGGTATGCAACCCTTCATCTCTCAAACAATACAAAACTTTCACCCAAGCAGCTCTTTGGTAATACGTCGCAGCTTGCCTAAACTTACCCGTTAGCTTTCTCAAGTAAAGATCTCCGATCATTTCCCGTAGCTCCGGGGACCCTTTAATCTTCTGGACAATGTAGTGTGCGTTGTTCATGATAAAGAGATGCGACAAAGCTGCGTTCTTGTAGTACTTTGATTTGCCTTCAAGATTGAATTGCAAAATCACGATGATCCAAATCAAATGAAGTGCCAATGGACCTTTGTTGTTCTCTAACTCGGAGAAATCAAAATCAGGTGTGTTTGAATCCGTAGCGTTCCTCGATGGCTTTGACATGATGAGATCGATCAAAGTTGGTCTATACTCTGAGATCAAGCTAATGTAGTTCATCACGTACCTCGTCAACGGATGTATCGTACCTCCAGGAACAGGAACTCTAGAAGGTTCACGGAGCACAGCGTTTTCGAATTCCGATAATATCCCTCTCGCCGCTTCCGCCAACCTCGACAATATCTCCGCCGCCTGAACCCTAATCGAATCAGAAGATTTCAGATCGAAGACCGATTCAATATCCGGCAAAAGCTCAATCAAAGCGTCGTGCAGATCAAGGATCTTGAAAAGCTTCTCCGGCGATCTCCGGCTGATACTAATCGCCTCCGCGAAATTGAAAAGCTGAATCGCCGGACCTTTGACTGTCTCCATGAAACAAGCCTCGTGGATGTTAACAGCTCCGACGCTTTCGAAAACATGCTCACAGAGCAATTTCTCGCTCGCGAACACGACTCTCACACAGATCTTAGCAGCTCGGATCCAACGGCGGATCTTCTGCTCAAGCGCTTCCCAATTCAGCCTCTGAACATCTCCGATGCTGAGTTTCTCGATCCCTAACCGCCGGAAACTCGAATCGACGGCGGATTTGCGAACACTGCCGTAAACTTGAATACACTCACGGAGATAACCGGCGGAGACCATACGGCGAGCAATCCAGCTCAGGTGAACGACGGATTCAATCGGAATCAGCTCGATCTCGCGTATACTACTAGTAGATCTACTGTAACTACCTCTTCCGGTTGGTAACCGAACCGCCGCTGAACCGGTGATAGCACTCGAACTGGATCGTTTCAGAAGATCCGTTTCTTCTTCCTCCTGGTCATCGTCCTCGTTACCATTGTTACTACTGGTTCCATCTTCGTCAACCTCAAGCTGAGAGGAAGAAGAAGAAGAAGAGGAAGAAGACAACATTAGAGAATCGGAGTTGATCGGAGAGCTATGACAAACGAGGATGTTCCTGAACTCGTCTTCGAGACGAGCCATGGCGATCTGGATAACTGAGTTAGCTCGGTTCTCGATGTCTCCGGCGGAAGATGATACGATTTTTTGGATTTCGTCGACGGCGTTGAGGTAAAGCTTGACTTCGTTTGGATCGTTGAAGATCATCTTCTCTCTTGCTTCTTCGGACGCTGTTGCGTCCCATCGGATGATCACTTTCTCCGCTGATTCGAAACCGGAAACTGAACAGTCTTCGACTCCGGCGTGAGTTTGTTCCATTGTTTCATGCGAATGACAACACACAGAGGAAGAAGAAGAAGAAGAAGAAGAAGAAGAAGAAGAGAGACAGAACACAAAAAGTGTCACAACAATAGAGAGAGTTAGTTCTTCTTTCTTTCTTATGATGGAGACTTTTGAAAAAACAATAAAAATGAAAAGCAACAGTATAAATAATTTTTATACTATGTTTTTAAGTAAATTACATCCAAAGTTTTTGTTTTTTTATTTAGATGCTTTTAACAGCTATTTTAACCGATGGAAAGCGCCTTTTTCAAGTTAAATGGAACGTTTTGATTTATACAATCCGAAAAAGAGTTTTTAAAAAAATATATAGTATTAATTTTTTTTCAAAAAATGATATAAAAGTACTAATAAACTTTAAACTTTCAAAAATAAATCTTAAATTTACTCTAAAAACTAAACCTAAACCCCAAATTTCAGTTTCTAGAATTTCAAAATTATTATAAAGTTTGTGGTATTTTTTAGAGTAAATATTTAGTAATAGTATTTTTTTTTAATTAATAAGAATCTTTTTGAAACAAAAATTAGTTCACCAGTATTTAAAGGTATTTTTAAAATATTATAGAAGAAAAGTTAGAAAATTTTGTTGATCTCAAATTTACTAGTTATCATAGTAAAAGTTATACATTGCATTGGATTAGTTTATCTTACCATTCGAATTCTATATAAATTTTTTATTAGCCATTTAATCAGGGATAAACAAAAAAAAGAGAGAAAATAAAAAGTGTTGTTAAATAAAGGGAAGAAGAATAAAAAAAAATGAAGGAAGTCAACTATTCGACTGCTACAATGGGCCGACATTCACGTGCTTGCACCCGATTTCCCATGCATTATGCCTTTTTTAAAGATTCACGGTGACATCTCTCTTATTTTTTCATTTTAATAACTTTCTCAACAAAATAGATATTCCTCCTATTTTTCATTTTCATTTTTAAAAGAAAATTGTAAACGTTAATACTACTACTAGTACTATTAATTTCCTTTTTAATGATAAAAAATCAAATAGTACTGCTATATTAGTATAATTTTATTTGCTCTTAGGTGGATTGGATATTATAAGATCATTCAAACAGTGCCCTGCTTACACTTGGGCAAAAAGAGCAAATGCCCACAGCCACACACAAAAAAAAAAAATTTATGTCATATCTATACTATGAACCATACGTCCACATAGGATTTAAAATCTCCAATTATAATTAGATATATCACTAATTAATATTTTTTAAAATTTTAAGAGTTTTCTATATTAAAAATTATTTTAAACAACCTATCATAATTTGACATAGCATGCATTAATATTTTTTAATTTTTCAGAAATTTTTAGAAAAAAGAAAATTTTAAATTTATGGAAATAAAAAAACTAAGCACAATATCCCACATCGGCTAGAAATTTTTTAGACAATGGTTCAGAACCAGTATAAATAAGACTAATATGCTTCCAACAACGAATGAGCATAAAAACTTGATTTATCAGGCGTCCAAGTTTAAAAGTTTTATTTGGTTTGATCTGGTTTTTTATTTGATCAAATTAAAACTTTAAACAGTTTCAAAAAAAAAATTATAATATTTAAAAAAATTAAAAGTTTAAATATTATAAATATTGAAACTTTTAGAAGTTTTTTGCTTTTAAAAACTTTTTAAATATTATAAGTTTTAAATTTTAAAATTTTAAAATATTATAAATATTGAAAAATTTTAAAAGGTTCAAATTTTATATTTCGAAACCTTTTAAAAGTTTAAAATATTATAAATATTGATGCAAAACATAAATTATCTTATTTATCTACATTTGTGATTTTTATTTCTTATGAGCTGTAAAACATATTTTTGTATATGATTTTAGAGATGAGTTGATATTTCTTTCATTAATTTTTTATTTTTGAGTCTAAGGAAGAAGGATTGACATCGCAAGACCTTAATTTGATGTTTGAGTCAAATTTTAAGGTTTAAAGAAGAAAGATGGACGACAAACACAAATGTTTTATTAGCTATACATAGGCATGACCAGGGTTACAGTTATCACGGTTAAGGTTTATTAACCATCAGTTATGGTTAGAAATTTTTGTAACCTTAACCAGAACCGTTTAACAAACGGTTAAACGGTTACGTTTAAATACGGTTACGGTTCAAGCAGTTACTGTTATACACGGTTACAGTTATTTGATAATATGATATGGTTGATATTATTTGATGATATAATATAATTGATATTATTTATTTATAATTAATATGTTTTTATAGTGTACTCATATTTCTATATATCATATGATTCATATTAAATAAATAATTATTAGTATATTTTATTATGTTTTTAAAATATTATAAATCAAGTAAGGATTTTGGTTTGAGAAATTTCTAAACACGTGGATCTAAAACCAAATAAGTATATGGATAAAATTGTCAATAATTGGGTGCATGTGTTGACTATCCTGGTAATCATGAATTTCACAAATTTTATGAGAAAAGAAATGATGAGTTAACAAGTTGTGTGGTCGTCTAAAAAATGTTTTTCAGTGGAAGAATGTGAAGAAGTTGACGAGGAAGAAGAAGAAAAAGTGTATAACGAATAACCAAACGGTAAAAGTTACGATGACAATTAACACAAAATTTGACAATGAAAATGACAAGAAAGAATATGAAAAATAAGAAAACATTGAATAAAAAACACGAAAACATAGGTGGTAACGATCAATTAAATATGAAAACGAGTTAAATTCATGATTATAAAATTGTTTCGTTTTTCTGGTGGTCAAAGAAAATGGTTTAGGATATATGAGGTCATCAGTTTGATTTGCCTCGCCTGGACGTCAAGGTAAATTTATGATTTTTTTATCAGATTTGATTTTATAACACAACTGATTTTTATATTTTAAAAAATTGTGTATCTGAAATTTAATTTTTTTCCTTAGTACTAATTTTAATTTTTTTATGAGATAATATTTTATTACCGTAATCAATCATATATAATTTTTATCAAAATATATCAAATAAATCCACGCGTAGCGTGGATTCAAAACCTAGTTTATAAAAAGATTAAGCTCATATGTTTAATTTAGTATCATATAATTTGTATTTTTAATAGCATTTTAAGCTGAGTATTATATTCTAAAGAGATTTTTTAATGTTGGTTAGCAAAATATATTTTTATTTTTATTTTCTATTTTGGTTTTCACTATAAATATTTTTTTATTTAGTATTGTGATAAACTTTTTTTTTTAAAAGCCTTATTTTTAAAATATGGCCCTAAGCCTCCTCTACTCGCACGGCACTGCATTCAAATAATAATAATCGTTTTCTGTGTCGACCAAATAATATGCAATATGGGAATATATCGAGTCTAGAAAACTAACAATTTGTGTTTCTCGACACTATTACAGTGGGAAACCAACATTATTAATGATAATGATCTTTTATATTATTGATATTGGGACAGTCTAGAAACATATGAAGTCAATTTTACATACAGGAGAAAAAATAATGTTGCACGAGTGGTGCTCTGCTGGATTTAGCCAGTTACAATTTCATACGCCTTTTTTTAAATCCAGTCTTTAAAGTTTTAAAATAGGAATACGAGTTCGATTCGATGACGTTTTTTTTAAGATAACAAAAATAGTCCTAATCAATAGTGAACAGCTCATCTTATGCAAAAACATTTATTGGGTAACACAAATGTCATTATTATGTATCCATATAATAATAATCATCACCAGGGATTTTTATTTTATACGTATTTAACTTTATACGAGTATATACTTTTGATTTGATGTTTGTGAAATTCACTAACTACATAATTTTTTTTGTCCTGGTTCAGTGTGCATAGATTTCTAACTAATGCCACTTATAAAACCTTTAACAATTCAATAAAAAATAATCATAGTAACACAATATTTATAATTTATTCGTACTCGTATAATTTTTTTGTTTCCTCGAATATGAGTGATATGATTAATAATCAAATGCAGTGATGGGTCTTTTGTTGTCTGCTATAACTTAGATGTCTATAAATCCTGGCCATAATTTTAATCATTTCTATGATAAAAAAATAACAATAATAATTTCACGATTCGTTAATCTACAGCTGTGTTTAGCTGTCATACAATTTAGTTTTATCTCTTTTTCCCCTCACCACGTACGTATACCACAAACACGTGATATGGCCATATTATTGGTTCTTAATTCGTAACACTGATAATCGCTAATGTTGTGTTTTTAATACCAAAGTTTACAAGTGGTAATTAAAACAGCAAATTGTTAACGATGCGTGTTTGATACCAAAGATTACAAGTGGTAATAAAAAAAAAAAAGCAAAACAATCTGATAACTAATTAATTTATGCCCAAAACGTGAAAGTACACCCTTTTTTTTGTTTACAAAGTAGCCTTAATTAGGTTGCTACTTTAATCATATACAAATTTCGACAGAACAAAAAAAAAAAGCGTAGTTTCAAAATCAAAATTGGTGAATCTGCGTGAATCTAATGGTGATTGGAATTAGTTATACGGTGAAGCTAAGTTTCTATGGTGATGAAGTCGTCGTTAGAATCTTCAAGCGTCAGTTCATCGATGACTTCAGTCATATTTGGTCTCTGATCTGGATCTTCTCCGGTACATCTCACACCGATCCTTAAAACGTGCTCAATCTCTTCCTCCATAATTTGATCATCAGCGGCAGCGTTAACCACCGTCGGATGAAGAAGATCCATCCAACCACCTTGTTCCATGGCGGAGCCAATCCACTCCACCAAATTCGTTCCACCGGCTCTATTCAAACCGGCGTATTGAGACGGGAATTTTCCGGTCAATATCTCAAGAACCACGACTCCGAAACTGAACACATCGGATTTGGCAGAGACGGTTCCTTCACGATCTGCTTCCGGAGATTTATACGCGACGAGGGACTGAGATTGAGCGTCGGGATTGATCAATCTTTGAAGTCCGAATTCGGAGACCATAGGCTCGCCGTCTTCAGCAAGAAATATATTATTCGATTTTAGGTTTCCATGTGGTAGGTTTAGAAACCCTAATTCTCTATGGAGATACCACATTCCTCTAGCGATACCTTGAATGATTTTGAGTCTCGATGGCCAATCTAATTCTTCACCGTGATCGCCGTGTAATCGGTGAAGTAAACTCAAATTAGGGACGAATTCGAACACTAGTAGTTTCTCGTCCCGTCGAAAATGATAAGCAAGAGGTGTTAAAATATTCTTGTGTCGCAAGCTTCCCAAGTTCCTAATTTCCTTGTCGAATAAGTCAACACTCACTTGATTCATCACCGTCACACGCTTCACCACCACCGTGATGCCGTTTGAAAGCACCGCTTTGTATGCAGATCCCACGCCTCCGCTACTGCTAGGACGGCTGCTTCCACCTCCAGGATTATTGAGCACGTGAGCCGCTGCTTTCATCAAGTCAGTTAAACCGAAAACACCCTTTTCTTTGTTCACCATTACCAGCTCTGCTGCACCCGTTGATTTATTCGTCAATTCGCCTGAGCGACTACTCTTATTACTATGCCTCGAGCTACTTCTCGATTCATCAACAGTTACCTGGCTCAATCATGTCAAGAATTTGTTTGTGTTTGTTAGTTAAGAAAGAAAAAAAAAACTATGTTTGAACGTTTTAAAGCTATGAAAAATTCGTGTAGTGGAATTAACCTGAATCTGTTGGTCATCACCACTGTCTTGTCCAGATGTACGAAGTGCTTTCTTCCTACGTCTCTTCTTCTTCTTCTTCCGAAAAGCTAATGAGACAAGAACAACGAGAAGAAGAACTCCTAATGTCCCGAATGCTAGAAAGTATTTGCTCTTATTTGCATCTTTCATTGTTCCTTCTATAGTAATCAATGCAGTCGCATTTCTTGGTTCCGGGCAGGCAGTTGCTAGCTTCCCACCGCAAAGACCAGGATTCCCCGCAAAATTCTTGGCGTCGAATTTTGACAAACCGGGAGGTATTCCTCCGGTTAGTTGATTGTTTGAGAGATCGACATCATTTAAAGATGTTTGTGTGAAATTCGGTATACTCCCAATGAACTGATTGTTTTCGAGGCGTAACTCCATTAGATTTGGCAATTTGGTAGCTAATGAGATAGGAATGAGACCAGAGAACTCGTTGTTTGACAGCCACGCTTTCTTTAACGACGCCATCATTGCGAAATAGTCAGAAGGAATGTTACCAGAAAAATTATTACCCGATATGTAAAACGATTTCAGAGCGGTTAACTGGTTAAACTCGGGTATGTTACCGGAGAAAGAGTTGTTCATTATGCTTATGGTTCGTAAAAAAGGTAGGTCTTTTAAGGGAGCGACATCGATGTTTCCTGATAGATCCATCTGTTCCATCTGAAGGCCAAAGACAGAGTTTTTGTTGCAGAGTAATCCCACCCATCGTTGGCTTTCTCCACAAGGCTCTGAATCTGGTGTCCAAGAATCAAGAGACTTGGTGTTGTTTAATGACTTCTTGAAGTTTAACAATGATTCTGTTTCGGTTATCGAATTCGCGGAGAGTGCTGTTAGAGATAGCACGAACGGCCAGATTAGCCAGGCCACGGCCATTTACTTAACCGAGCTAGGCCACCGTGAGTTTCAAGAGACTCTTTCTTCCTTTCTTTTTTTGGTTAATCAAAGTGTTTTTT
The DNA here is from genome assembly GCF_030686135.1 of Camelina sativa. Classification (NCBI taxonomy): domain Eukaryota; kingdom Viridiplantae; phylum Streptophyta; class Magnoliopsida; order Brassicales; family Brassicaceae; genus Camelina; species Camelina sativa. The sequence continues at coordinate 24,221,801 of NC_141886.1, read as the reverse complement.
TTTGGGTTGATTAGATTTACTATTTTTTGTATTTCCTTGTCTTGTTTCTCGCTCTGTCTTTGTTTTCTCTGTCTTTTGTTTTTCTTTTATCAATTGTGATCCATTGGATGAGAGGAGCTTAAGGCGCGAATGTTCGTTGAAAGAGTCAAGATTGAGAAAAGCGAAAGCTAATATATAAAATAACAGATTTTGAACACACACACACAATATGTGGGTTATAAAATCAAATATTTTGTATGTAAAATAAAATTTTCATTAAATTATATATGAAAATGTACATGATATTATTTATATATGAATTGAAAATAATATATATATATATATACATTTATAAGTTTATAATTATGAAGTGTGCATGTTAAAAGAATGACAATTTTCACAAATTGCATAAAAATAAGTTTTCGTTTCAATTTAACACATCATTTCTAAAATTCTAAAAATACTAAAATAGCATCATACTTTTAATCTTATACTTTAAATACTAAATCATATCTCTTCAAAATTATACCCTTAATGTAAAATAGAAATTCCAAAAAAAAATATATATATATAGATAACCATTAGTAATGGTGTAAGTTTTTTTTGGCACGGATATAGCAAGGTTTACAGGAAAATAGACATGAGGTATGATTGGTAACTTAAACAATACCAATGCGATATAAAGGTAGTCTTGCTTTTGTAAAGATTAATCTACTTGTTAATTTATACCACTTTTAACGATTGACATATATCTATGATGAAAGTATTGAGATTACAATATGTACATATATATATATATATTAAATATTTACAATAGGTCTCTGTAATGTTTTTCCGTATAACGTGAAAAGATGTTGTAAAGTTTGGGAAGTGATTCCAAAGAGGCATAAAGAAGTATGTGATCTTTTGACCATGTATATATGCATTACACGGTAAAAATAGGCAAAGTAAAATATTTTTTGTAATGGGGATAAAAAACTTTTAAAAACAAAAAACAAAGCAAATTTACGAAACATAAACTAATATTATGAGTGAATGTTCAAAGCCAAAGAGATAGTGCTTAAGGAGTCGAGCATTGAGCTCATCTTCATCACTAAAGACTTCCAACTATAGTTTGAAAGTAAAAGAAAAAAAAAACACATTACAAAACAATGCAAAAATTTTAAATCATGACTATCATAAAACATAATCCTTTGAAAGAGGCTAATAAATATTGATAAGAAATTTGATACCAAAAAAGAACAAGACATTGACATTGCTTTGTATATGATTTCTTCTAATAGTCATCGATTTATTAATCTGTTAATCATCATACTGCAATACATCATTTTAACAAAAAAAAACTTCATAAGAAAAAATAAAATAAAATACTATGGGAAATGATGGGAAAAGAAAGACATATGAGCATTAGATCTTATATAATACACTAAACATTTTCTGAAGTTTGTAAGGAATTAAGGAATTCTATTGACACATTATTCTGAGTAAACACATTCATGACAATAAATACAGTTATAAAACATATTAATTGTAATTAATTCTGTCATATTTATTATTGCAACATGAACAGTTTGAACAAAAGAAAAATAAAATAAAGGTAATTGATTGAGCGAAGTAAATGTAACTTAAAGAAACTGAACAAATAAAATATCTCAAATTAAAAAATGTGTGTAGACAATTTAGTTGTAGATTAGCAATAATATGTCTTTTATTTCATTAAGTAGCATAGCATTGTCAAATGAAAAAAATTCATTGTAGTGTAAGTAGCATAGCATTGTCAAATGAAAAAAATTCATTGTAGTGTAAGTAGCATAGCATTGTCAAATGACACATTTCTTGTAGTGTAAGTAGCATAGCATTGTCAAATGAAAAAAAATTCATTATACCTAAACGGCTTGCAAAGAAGGACAGTGATAACTCGATCACCAATCACATATTTCTGGAGCCAAACAAATAAGTATAGCTAGAGACAATAGCGTTTAGAATAGTTGAAGACAAGACTCAAAGGCTAATAATAATGCTTGATGTGATAATATGGCTAGAGAATTTTTTTTATGGTATTACTTATTAGACATGTCAAAGGCTAAAGCTCGCGGGCTAGTAAGTTTTATTGTCATAAGGAGGAGCATGTGAAGAAGCTGCATCTTTTGGTTTTCACATCCAAAGTATCTGTCGGTGCAAAGAACCAATTTGTTTTAGTCATTGTTCCTAAATTTGTAACGGACCTACATTCGTTACCCGAAATTTTAAACGCAAATGTTAGATTTAGTAGTCCCACGTCAATGCAATAATGCAATTGTGTGTTTGTATAATCTTTGATGATTGTCATATTTGTGAATAAAACGTGAAATCACAAAATGGAAACATTTAAAAATTCATGTTCTGTAGTTATACATAAGAATTTTCAAGTCACATTGTCATTCATATACACATCAATATCGCATTAAATTAATTATATAATATGCAATTTGCAGTTTGTTTTCCTGGAGGAATACCATATAATTACAATAATGTAGGTAACATTTTTTTGTCTACTTACGAAGTATATCAGATGTTCAATTCAAATAACTGAATCAGCTCGTGATGGAAATTTAGTTTAGCTTTTTTTTTTATTAATTCTATCTGAATAAACAGAAGCCTGAACGTAACTATTAAAAGTATGAGATAAACAGAAATTGGGAAATAATGAGTCAATAGCTTTAAGAAAAAGAAAAAGTATATACGACGGGAGAAAACACTAGCTATTCCAAAAATGTTGACAACATCTTGATCATGTCCATATAGTTAGACTCAAACTCAAAAGTTTTATTTGGTATATCATATATGTAATACGTTGATACCTCTATTGTCCAGGGAAGAGTCTTTAACCTCGAGTGGGGACTAAAAAGGTTTCACCGTTAGTGTCATAATCTCAGTAGAAACTTCTCACACAATCATTGATTTTCTCAAACCGAAGCTGTTGGAATAGGACATTCCCTTATATTGGATATGATCAAATATGTGATCGAAAGCATGCAAGATGTGAAAAAATTCTGAATATTCTTTGGCCTTTTTTTTGTAAGACAATGGATCTACGTAAGCTCAAGTTGTTCAAATATATGGTAGGGATGAGTCTTCAAAGCTGCATCCAAGTTGCGCTGAATAATTCAAAACAATAATGACTTTTATCCTCCTTGGCGCCATCGTCTACGACATTTGTTTCTTAATATTCTTTAATGGTCTCTATTTTGGCATTGAATCTTATTCGAAGAAAATTCAACGTCCGACCTTCAATAAATTAAAAGAAACAGTTAAGATATAATCATTTTATGAGCACAGAACAAAATTCATGATAATATATAGGACAATAATTACTTTTTAAATATAACGAGTGATTTCAGATAAGAAAAAAAGTATAGTTTTTATTCTTATATATTCTATATCCTCACGAACTACAACCACACTAGCCAGTAGCCACTAACAAAAACTACTATTTACATTACACTTAATTCTTAATTTACCCTTTATCATAATTTCTTTTCTTTTCATAATCATCTAAAGACTTTATTGATATTTTAAGTCTGAAAATGCATGCATAAAACGATTTAAAGTAAAATTTCTCCGAAAACAAAACTAACTAATTCAGAAAATTTCATAAATAACAATTACAATCCGAGAACAAAAACTATAAATTATCACAAATTCTTTCTTTTTTAAGTCACTGAAAATTTTCCGAAGAAAGATAGACAATGTACTTAGCACAAAAGTATATATGCAATATCTTTTCTTTAGTAATAAAAAGATTATAAGAAGAAAAAAAAAACGCAAATCACGCACGTATTAAGGTTGGTACCGGTAAGATTCCGACACATGTTGACATCCTAAATGTACATAACTATACTTCACGTGTCCTAAAAGCTCTGTCGGGGATAAGTCATCGATGAAAAAAACTAAATATCCATCCACTCACAAGTTCTTCTACTGTCGTCTATGGGTTCCCACTTATTCAAGTCGTATTAGCCATCAGCCGACGTGAGACTTCAAATCCGACTTTATAAAACACCCTCACTTACGCACTTTAATAACGAGTATTGCCACCACCAAACGAGTATCTCAGAGGGACAAAGTCGTGGTTACTAGTAGCAAAACCCTCTCGGTCCCCGACGATTTTGAAGGGGCAAAATTGATTTAACTCCATCCATTAACGTCGCCATCACCCTCTACAACTAGGACCCAATCTGGTTTCTTCCACTTTTTGTTTCTTCTTTCATTATTTTTTTTTTAACAATATCGAACGGCTTGCGCAAGGAAAACGTGCCGGAGGAACTTGTAACAAACGTTGGTTGGGTTTTTGTCATTACTTTTTATTATTTTTGTCGGTAATTGTTGTCATTACTTATTATATTTATATTGTCAATTCATTCGATTCGTGACAAATGAAATAATTTCATATTTTATAAGGACATATATATAGGAAACTAAATAACCTATAATTAATATGTTAATCAGACACCATAGTAATGGAAGATTTGGACCATGGTAAATCTCTAATAAACTGTGCTAGTCGAGACTCGAGAGATATGGCATGTACGTTTAGGTGTATAATAATTAAGAAAAACAAACTCGTGACGATTTACGTTTTTCTATATTGGACACCTATCACTGTCACTTACTAGATTTATGTAAACAATAAATAAATAAATAAATAAAATAAAAACACGTTATATGTTTTCTTTATTTATTCGGGAGATGTTAAAGCCACAGAAACCTATTGGCTAAAATGGATTTGTGATTTTATTATATAACTTACACATGAGCAAAACACAAGACATTCTATACTTTTTTATTTTTGTAATCCTCTCCATCTTTTTTTTTTTTACGTGTAACCCATACGCAGGAATCTTCTTTGATTCTTTTGTGTTTGTAATATCAATCATAAGTATGTCGTCGACCGGACAAGCGCCGGAGAAGTCCAACTTTTCTCAGAGGTGTAGTTTGCTCAGCCGGTACTTGAAGGAAAAGGGAAGTTTTGGGAATATAAATATCGGTTTGGCTAGAAAATCCGATCTTGAGCTCGCCGGTAACTTCGATCTCAAAGGTATTTTTTTTTAATATATGTCTCTCCTTTTACTTTTACTTCAAACGCCGCCGCCCATAAAGACCAAAGTTATAGAAATCTCTGATTCTTGATTATTCAACATAGGGGTTTCTGATTCTTGATTATATAGCATAAGGGGTATGAGAGTTTTAGTCCTTTGCTAGAGCTGCTCTGTAGATTAAATAATTAATACCCAAATATTTGTTTTGTCCCTCTAATTTTGAGCATGATAGATTCTTTGAGACTGTTTAAGAAAATGTTTAAAAAACTGTAATTTTACTTTTACTTTGGTAGTAAAATTGTGAGAGTTTTAATCGTTTAGTTTTTGGTTTGGTTTAGGTCAACAAGATGTGATTAAGAAGGCAGAAACCTCAAGAACTAGATCCTTCGAGTTGATTCAGAAGCTTTCTAATGGTGAAGCCTCTACTTCTTCTGGAGGCAAAGCCATAGATATAATTGATCTCAGGTACCGTACACATACAACTTATATGTACCTTTTCCAGATTTCGGTTAGATATGACTTCATGTTCAATCTTTATTACATTTTGTCGCAAGGAGTGCCGGTTTAAACCGGTTATAGATGTGTGAAGTTTTGACAATACAAACGGGTTTGATTTTGATTTCAGTGAACCGGAGCCTGGTAATTCACAGCTGACCATATTCTTCGGAGGGAAAGTTATGGTATTTAACGAGTTTCCTGAAGACAAAGCAAAGGAGATAATGCAAGTAGCAGCGAAAGCAGCGAATCATGTTGCTCATGTTGAATCGAAATCGAAGAACACTCAGATGAATCTGGACATGGACATTAGCATCAGCAGCAAAAGCAATGTGATCATACCTGATCTGAATGAACCAACTAGTTCAGGGAACAATGAAGATCAACAAACAGAGCAGCAGCAACATCAGGGTGTGGAACGCATTGCAAGACGAGCTTCTCTTCATCGTTTCTTTGCTAAACGAAAAGACAGGTAAACTAAACTTGGAATCTGTTTTTTTTTTTTTTCTCTTTTTGGTTACATAAATTGGTCCTAATATCGAATATGAGTCTAGTTAAAGTTAATATGTACAATTAACCTAAATAGAATTAGCTCAACTTATTAGGAGAGTGATGATTCAACGCTTTGTTTAAGGAATCCCATATCTTATCAGGAACTTGTCACCAAAATACTTTTAATTTGAGATGAGACATAGAGTAATATATAAGAAATATGAGTTAATCACTTCGTGTTGACAGGTGACTTTTTTTTTTTCGTTCTGAATACTCCACAACTGTTATAGTGTTTAGCTAGTCCTTATTGTTTGAAGAATTTTTATTAGTAAAATATCAGGAAATTTCTAGGTAAAGAAACACTAATTAAAAACTCTTTGTAAGTCAATATCTAGTTTGTTTATGAAGACCAAGCATAATGACGACTCTAATTTGTTCTTCTTAAACTATGTACACAACCAGTAAAGAAGTAGTATATAGTATTGTCAAAAAAGAGAAGTATTAATAATATAGATTCCACGATCAAATTAATTTGTTTAATTTTAATTTTGATGATGATGCTTCAATATTTCTATAAGAGCTATATAATTTACAAGTTAAAGTATACGTTTTGAATAACAGGGCTGTGGCTAGAGCTCCATATCAAGTGAACCAAAACGGTAGCCATCTTCCTTCAAAGCCAGAGATGGTCAGTCCATCGATAAAGGCAGGCCAATCCTCACGACACTTTGCAACTCCTCCAAAACCAAAGGCACATAATTAATCATCATATGCCGATGGAGGTTGACAAAAAAGGAGGGACAGTGTTCCAAAGATCTTCAACTCAAAGCTATAGGGGATTTGAAAGTCATCACGAGTTCATGTTTGTAGTTTCACTTATTTGAAGCCAAATATATATTTTTATATATATCATTCCATACTTTTGACCAATCTGAGTGAAGTGTATTTACGTAGCTAGTATTATTTTCATATATCTTTAATTGAATGTAAAATTTATTTAAAATCCAAAAAAGTTGTTTTACAATGACGTTATATAGCTAAAAATGTTTGAAATTAGAAACAGAAAAGCTGATTTCTAAGAGTTGTCAGACTTTGAAGAGAGGCTATGGAAAGACGAGTGACAAACCAGAGACGGATGCTCATGCCATCATCATATTCATATGCATGGACAATATTAGGAAGGAAGACACTTTCTCGTACAATAATTTGATAAATAGGCATTTATACAAAGATATTTGAGAAATAGACATATTTCTCTCTCTTTCTCTAGTACAGATTTCTATTAGAGAGACCTTTAGTAATATACTTTTATACCATTTTTTGTGTGAAATTATATATACAAATAAAAACAAAACAAATTTGTTATTGGACCTGATATTTTTTTGTTCATGGGCTTTATATTTTTCAATCTCTTTCACACATCAATAAAAAAAAAAAAATTTCCAAAACTTAGCTTCCTCATCTTCATTATTTAATGTTGAATCTTATTTGTCTGCACGACATTAAACCTCATCGACATTGAACCAGAGCATAAACACTTACCATTTTTTCCGAAATCAGAGTGAAATTTGAGAAGCATTGTGGAAGTGGCATCAATATGGAAGGTTTGTTTTTTAGAAAACTCTTAAAATTTAAGAATTTTTGGCTTTGCTTCATCACCCACTTATACAAACGTTTCTCTGTTTTGTTTTTCAGGGGACGAGTTGTGCGTCTCCTTGGTCGGCCGGTGGATTTGCTTCGATAATGGGTGGTGGGACTTCAAGATTGACAAAACTAGGCCTGGGAAGTGTATAAACTGCGGATTCATCCACACATTTAAATCCTTTGAAGAAACTATCCAACAAAAATTCAGGATTTTTGACCATGATGTTTTTGTTAGAATGTCTTACTGGGCTGATGATGTTTTGGTTAGGCTCAACGGCCGGGAGATACCTCCGACGGAAATCAGAGACGACTGGTCTTTCAGGGTTTTCAAGTCCCTCCTTAAGTCTGACAATTCTGTAAATCTGTTTGTCACCTTGCAAAGATTCGTTGATGGTGAACTTCGGTTCCTAGATCCCCTTGAAATAAATGTCTCTCCTTCGATCCGTGGCTCTCCACTTGTACAAGAGAAGAACGGCTGCAGGGAGCTGATTGTCGCAAACACTGCTACGGATCTGCAACCTTACACCATTGGTGTACCACAGAAAACGAGCGTACACCATCGCGATGAGACTGTGGTACACCAAAAGGTCTCATCTTCTGCACAGAGGAATCTAGAAATTTGTGGTCCACTTGTACAAGAGAAGAATGGCTGCCTACAAGAGAAGAACGACTGCAGGGAGGTGATTGCCGTAAACACTGCTACATATCTGCAACCTTACACCATTGGTGTACCATAGCAAACGAGCGTACACCATCGCGATGAGACTGACATTTTCGGTGATATTGATGATGAGACTCTCTTATCTCAAATTGTAGCAGTTGAGGCTCGGATTGCTAAAGGCTCGGGAGTGCTTGCTGATATCGAAACCAATGATGATGATATCCAAAGCAGTGTTCGTACTGATTGCAGTGAAGAAGAGGATGCTGAAGACGATGGATTTGCAGATGAGGAGGACTACGATTACGACTATTGGACAAATTTTGTGTTAGAGGACAATGGGGAGATGGAACCTCCCAGAGAAGATATGGGCAACGATGATGTGATGATGGAACCTCCCAGACAAGAAATTGGCAACGATGATGTAATGGACCCGCCTCCGAGAAAGGTACAGAGATATACTGATCTTCTTCGTGATATGGATGATTTTGTCAGCCCTCCTCCGTTGCTACCTTGACGTGCTCCTATTGAAGACTGCCGTCCTCTGCTGATAGATTGTGCTCCTCCGATGCTAGATGTTTCTGCTCCTGTCGAAGGTAAGAGGAAAAAAGTCTCAAAAAATTGTCTTCTACTGAGATGAAGGAAAAACAGTCTGCAGCGTTAAAAACAGGGATTCAAATGTCTGAAATATATGGTTTTGAAGACATTGAACCGATGTTCATGGAAACTGACACAAATGAGTTCATGGCATAGATCTTAGTAAAGAAGACGACGTGATGTATGTTGGCCGTAATTTCGAGACGAAAGATGAATTCAAAATAGTACTGTTTATTCATGCAATCAATCAGGTTTTTCGCTTTAGGTTTGTCAGGTACAAAAAGTGTTATCTCGTTGCACAATGTGTTGACAAGCTATGCGACTGGCGGGTGTACGCGCATCAGATAGGTGATAGCGAGGAGTACGAAGTTAGGAAAGTGAAGCTCGAACATATTTGTGATGTGGAGACCCGAGGTCAGTTTACAAAACACGCCACGTCCAAGGTAATGTCTGCTTTACTACGGTCGAAGTATGTAAATGTTTTAGGGGGTCCTAGAGCGAGAGATCTACCTGAAGTTGTGTTAGGGGAGCATAATGTTACGGCTTCTTATTGGAAATGCTGGAAAGCCAGAGAATTAGCGGTAGCGTCTGCTCAGGGGACAGAGGAGTCTTCTTACTTACTTTTGCCCCTATATTTGCATTTGTTGCAAGTTGCAAATCCTGGGACGGTGTACCACTTACTGATAGAAGATGATGAGGTTGGAGAGGAAAGGTTTAAATTTGCTTTTGTTGCATTGGGTGCAAGTATTCAAGGCCTGAAATACATTCGGCGTGTTGTTGTTATCAATAGAACTCACCTCCACGGAAAATACAACGGATGCTTGCTTACTGCTAGTGGACAAGATGCAAATTTTCAGGTATTTCCAATAGCTTTCGCTATAGTGGACAGCGAGAATCACGATTCCTGGACCTGGTTCATGGAGAAACTGAAAGACATTGTACACGATGGGACTGATCTAACTATCATATCTGATCGCCACCAGTCAATATACCATGCTAAGTCTCTGGTGTACCCTCGAGCGCACCATGGCTGTTGTCTCGTACACCTGAAGTGCAATATCAGAAGTTTGTATTCAAGAACGGTCGGCCTTGTTTGGAAAGCTGGGGAGGCGTTCAGAGTTAAAGACTTTAACAAGTGGTATGGACGTATTAAGAAAAGGAAGCCTCAATGTTGGAAATACCTACAGAAGATTGGAGTTGCACATTGGCCGCGTGCACACTTTAAAGGGGAGCGCTATAACTTACTGACAAACAATATAGCTGAATCTCTCAACCATGCACTGCTACCGGCTAGAGATAGCCCAATTGTTGCCCTCATTGAATTCTTTCGAAAGATGCTGAGTAGGTGGTTTGAATCCCGGAGGAAGAAGGTGACTAATTGTCGAGGGTATATTTCTGTCGAAGTTGAGAAATTTTTGAAGAAGCAGCTTAAGGAATCAATTGGTGTACAGGTTCGACTTGCATCGGCTTGGGATTGTGAAATCACAGCAAAAGATGGACAAAAATTCCACGTATCATTAGAGAAACGTACTTGCACTTGTAGAGCATTTCAGCTGCTTCAAATCCCTTGTTCACACGCAATGGCTGCTGCAAAGGCGAGGGGACTTGAATACCAATCACTTGTTGGCCACATGCACAAGAAAGATACATGGCGTCCAACGTTTGATGGCGTTATCCTACCACTTCAAGACCCATCAGAGGTAAACGTACCGGAATGCATCATGATACGCTATATTCTTCCACCTGAGACTAAACGTCCTCCCGGGAGACCACCTAAAACGAGGATCCCATCTACCGGAGAGTTTGAGGTTTACTTTCTACCCTTTCCTTTATTTTTTTATTTATGTCTTTCATATTTACAACAACGATATACATGTTTTTTAACAGAAATCGAAGACCAGCTCAAAGCAAAACAGATGCGGTAGGTGCAATGGTTTGGGACACAATAGGGTTCGTTGTTCGGTCCCGCTCCGCTGAAGTTGAAGTTTGGTGTTTGAAGGTGTACAACAGTTGTGGCGTTCTGTACACCCTTTTTTAGTTTTTCGGATTTTAACGGGGTATGTTATTTTTTGATACTTTAAGAGCTAGAAGGACTATAGCCCAATCCGTTATTTGGATTGACATCCCCTTTCTTTTGATACACTACTTTGATGGTGTACAAGTCTGGCTAATCAGGGTACACCAGAGGTTGCCCACCAACGAATTATATTGCAACTTGATTTATTGTTATGAGGGATTTATGTGTTTATTTTCTATTTTTGATATTCAAATTATTCATATTAAAGTTTGGGTTCTCTATTGTACTTTAGGGTATAGTTTTGATTAGGGTTAGGGTTTAGGGTTTATACTAAATAAAAGGAAGTAAACCTTAGACAATTGTGAGAATTGCATAAAAGGAGAAATAGGACCTTAATAAGGATCATCACTTTTTGGCCCCCCTCCCACTTGTTTTGCTTCAATATTCTCTAATATTCTTGCTCTAAAATACTTTTGCCTTTTATATGTGAAGACAAAGGTACAATGACTCTAAAATAAGAGCTGTCAAATTTTTTATAATATTTCTAATTTGAGAAGGACAAGAACTGTTGCAGCATTTTTGTCTCTTCTACTTCCAACAATTTCTAATTCAAATTTGACCAGAAATTCAACAATATTGTCAAATAAGACAAAGATGTTATATGTATTGTACACTCTCTAACCCACAACATAATGCACGTGGTATACAGATGCGGTGTACCCTCTGTACACCACAAGAATTGGTATAGATTTGAGAGAGGGTTTAGGGTTTAGAGTTTATATTTTAGGATACTGTTTTCTAATTTAAATTTTTAGTCATGGGGCTATATCACTTTGGAACTTAAATAGAGTAACAAAATGTTTATTTTTTAAGGTTTGGGTTATGTATTGTACTTTAGGGTTTAGTTTTGATGGGGTTAGGGTTTATAATTTATTTTTGAGGTTATTGTTTCCAAATTTCTATTTTTATTCATGGTGCTATGTCACTTTTGAACTTAAATCTTGAAACAAAATGTTTTTTTTTAAAGGTTTGGGTTCTCTATTGTACTTTAGGGTATAGTTTAGATAGGGATTAGCGTTTAGGGTATAGTTTTGAGGGTATAGTTTCACATTTTAAAGGCTATATACTGTTAGATGTACTGAGCGTACACCAATAGAAAATGCTAAGGGTATACAGATGTGGTGTACTCTCTGGACAGCTTAGGTGTACCCTCTGTACACCTTATGAAAAATGCTTAGGGTATTCAGATGTGGTGTACAGTCTGTACACTATAAGCGTTTGCACAAGGAACTCAGATATGGTGTACTCTCTGTACACCACAACATAATGCATGTGGTATACAGATGCGGTGTACCTTCTGTACACCACAAGATAGGGTATAGATTTGAGAGAGTGTTTAGGGTTTATATTTTAGGGTACTGTTTTCAAATTTCAATTTTTAGTCATGGGGCTATATCACTTTTGAACTTAAATAGAGTAATAAAATGTTTATTTTTTAAGGTTTGGGTTCTCTATTGTACTTTAGGGTTTAGTTTTGATGGGGTTAGGGTTTAGAATTTATTTTTGAGGTTATTGTTTCAAAATTTCTTTTTTTATTCATGGTGCTATGTCACTTTTGAACTTAAATCTTGAAACAAAATGTTTTATTTTTAAGGTTTGAGTTCACTATTGTACTTTAGGGTATAGTTTAGATAGGGGTTAGGGTTTAGGGTATAGTTTTGAGGGTATAGTTTCACATTTTAGAGGCTATATACAGTAAGATATACAGTTATATGTACTGAGCGTATACCAATAGAAAATGCTAAGGGTATACAGATGTGGTATACTCTTTGGACAAATTCGGTGTACCCTCAGTACACCATATGAAAAATGCTTAGGGTATTCAGACGTTGTGTACAGTCTGTACACTATAAGCGTTTGCACAAGGAATTCAGATGTGGTGTATTCTCTGTACACCACAAGATAATGCACAGGGTATACAGCTGTGATGTACCATCTGTACCCTAATAGAATATTTTGAACTTAGAATATGAGTTTAATTTTTTTTTTTTATTACAAAGTATGTACTGTAGCAAACTAGTTGTGTAGTTTGGTGTCCAGATTGAAACATTTAAACACTAAGATATTAAACCATTCATCTTCAGTTCAGTGGTGTACAATGTTTTGCACACTTATAAAAACATTAAACCATTCATATTAAACAGCTAATTTGAAATAACTGTACAGGTCTCAAAATTTAAACAAGCAAAACAGAAAAAGTAATTCAAGTCCCCAAATTCATTCAACCTTTTTAGTCCTCACACCTCTCAATGAACGCTTCATATGCATCCATCGCGTACACCTTCCTTAACTCGTCAACACTGTCATCCGTAATCATGCCCATCTCATGTATGCCGAGCCCATACGCGTGCATCTCAAGAAATTTGGCTGCAACAGGACCACTGTCACCTCCTCCTCTCTGGTTCTTGTATATTCCTTCAACCCTCCTCCATGTTAGTGGTTTTGTTGAGAAGTTCTTTCTATACTTCTTTCCAATTGTATCGATAACCAACCAGGGAACCATCTCTACAACAGGCGCCATCAGAGACGTTACTTCCTCGTCGGAGCTAGCTTCAATACAAGGGTCAAACACCTCTACTTCACCCAGCCTCAAGTTAATTAACAGACCTACCCAGTGTTTGTCGGACCAGTTCATAGGGATGTACACCATGTCGACATGTTGTACAAACGTTGTTGGCATCTGCCCTTTTGATTTGCCCAGAACAAATGCTCTTAAATCCAGTCCCCAATTGTACTTCTTCTTATTCTTCCACGCCTTGAAACTCTCGTATTTGTTATTTAGAAGGGTCACAGAATAAGTGTCAACAAAAGAAGCTCTTCCTGTGGTGTACACAGCTCCCCTTCTGCGCCATAGCATAGACATTATTACCTGCATATGCTGTTTATCATTCTCAACAACTTAGTGACTTATACTATCATGTTCGATGTAAATAAAACAATCAGATAGGTGTACATGTTTTTTACCTTTGTGTTCAATGGGTATTGGGCCTCAGCTATGTCGAGGAAAAACCGATATGTTATTGTGTGCTTAGTTACAATCGTAAACGCCCTGAACAATAACCAATTATTTGTTAGATAATTTAATTACAAGAATAAATTAACTAACAATCTAGCTGAGCTGAACTTACTGCTCCTCATTGGCCTCCAGCAGGTCCTTTAACGTCTCAAATTTGTCCACATCTAAACAGTACATCGGGTGGTACTCAGGAGTTTTCTGCTTGCTTGCAAATAGAGCTTTTAACTTTGGGTCACCACCAGTATACTCTCCACCCTTAACGTACCTTGAAGCACGGGGAACTCTCTTAGACTTCTTTACCAACAATTGTGGACTCTGCGGAGAAGAACCCAATTTTTCCTGTTCAAAAGCAATATAATCTGAGCCAAATAACTAAAGAACATTGATATATACATATAAACCAATTTTAGGTGTTCACTAACCTCTCCGCAGGTTTCTGTTTCAGCAATTTCTGGATAATGACATAATCCTTCATGTCCACTTTCTAAACCGGAGGGCACAATAGCAAAGGCATTGTGTTCAACAAACGGTGAATCATTGCTTGTACACCATTCGTTCTCAAAGTCCATGCTCTGCAAGTCAAAAACAAATTAGATTGTATTCATCCCAAAATGGATTGAACACCAAATTCCGCATATGGTACACTAAATCATATTTACCTGTCCAAATTCGTCTCCTGCTGTATTATCATATCCCACCTTCTCTGGTACATGTCCACTATCCATTTTTGAACTCTCTTGGGGGACTGACAGATCCAGTGAGTCGAGATCTTTGATGATGTCTTGTACATGTGGGTAAGCCTCAGCCCATTTGTGGCGTTACTGTTAGCAATGCTATCTCCCTCCTCCATAGCACCTGTTTTTTCAGGACACATTTCTGTCTCCACCTCAGTCCTTTTCCTCTTATTGTTGACCCTGGGAGATGGCAATAGACCCCCACAGTCACATTTAGTCAGCCCGGCAAACATCTTCATCATCTCTCCCCTCAATGCTTTTTCTGTCTCTTTCTGTGCCTCCGCTATCAATTTCTTCACCATCTCAATATTGTCTCCATCATCCTTTTTTGTATCAGCATCTTTTTTGGCTTTTGAAACATTACCACCTCTCCTAGCAGGCTCTTTCTTGACTCCTCACCTAGCAGCCGATTTCTTAACACCACTAGCTTTGTCATCATTCACAACAACTTCTCCACCTGGCCATTCTGACTGAGTAAACTCATGACCTTCGATTAGCAAGTTCTCCATATAATTCACCTTCTCATCTACAGCATCTTCGTCCCACCCAAAATCCATTTCTTCTAAGCACCCATCACCCTCAAGCGTGTAAGCAACCTTCAAATGTATAAATGAATGTCAGTGAGAACAGTTTCAAACAAGACATCGCAGTAAATAACTAATGTTAACGAGAAGTGTACAACTAAAGTGGTGTACATTACCTTTTCATCGACTTCCACCTGGAGGATGTCTTTTTGATGTAGAATGATGATATTTGTCCCCAGATCCTCATATGCAATCTGAGTATAATCGCGCATGTCACCTGGCTCCGGTATCTTAGACAAAAGCAGTGGAATTGCATCAAACGCCTGCATTTGGAGTGCCAATGGAAATTCATAACAGCAACTGCTTTTTTGATTGAGGCGGGCTTTAAGTTCTATGAAGGGGTCGGTACTGCTTTGTTCAGGAGGTCCAAACCTCTCAATTGTATGGATGAATGCTTCTCTGCCCCACGGGTATGACAAGAAGAATTCAATATCATCAAGCATCTCCACATACTTGTTTGTTATATGAAGGTATTTGTTACTGCAAATAACCACACCGTCCACCAAGAGAATCAGAACCAAGCAGAACCTTTTCCAGGGAGACATCTTCTCTTCATCATCTTCCTTCAGTTTGCTGTCTGCTTTTAGCATATCCGAGATGCTTGAGACACTCACAGATTTTTTTGCACCAAATAATCTCTTCCAAACACTGGTTGAATTTTTGTTATGGCTTTTGAACTCCTCTTCACTCGGAAATTGTCCACATGCCAACCTCGTCGTAATGTGAAATTCTCGGAGTTAGAATCTCATAGGCTTCCCTCCAAAAACGAACCAAAGTTCATGCCTCTTCTTCGTCACTAATTGCCGACATAACGGACCATGAATAAGCTTGGCCGAGTGAAGTGTACGGCAGACTGGATACTTGAACAGCTTTCCAAACTGGGAGTTCATCAGACGGTAGTAAAAACTTGTACCGGCGAGGTACTCAGCAATATCCCCTAGGTACTCCGGTTTGGAATAGATGTTGAGCCTTGATTCCTTAGGATAGCAACCTCTTCCAAGGATTCACTCTGGAAGACCATGGTCGACACCTTCTTCTTCAACCTCTGACTCTCTCGGCAGTATGCATGAAGAGAGATTCCGATCTGGATTTTTATAAAATTTTGACTTGTTAGTAAATAAAAGATGAGAAAACTGCAAGACACTATCCGAACACCAAAGGACAAGAGAAATCGAGAACTCGGAACTGAACACCAAAAATATAAATCGAAACTCGGACTGAACACCCAAAAAATATAGACAAAGATATTAGAGAAAAATCGAAAAATAGGACTGAACACGAAAAATGGAAATCGAAAACATCGGATTGAACAACAAATTTGAAAAAATCGAGATTGAACACCAAAAGTAGAAAAAATCGAGATTGAACACCTAAAGTAGAAAAAATCGAAAACTGGGAATGGAATAAAAAACTCGGATTGGAATCGAAAACTAGAAAACTCGGATTGAACACCAAAAGTAGAAAAAATCGAGACACTCGGATTGAACACCAAAAGTAGAAAAAATCGAGACACTCGGATTGAACACCAAAATTAGAAATAGAATTCGAAATACACCAAAATTCAGAATGAAACTGACCTGTCTTGCTACTCTCGCCTTTTATCCTGCGTTTCGCACCACTACGAGTACACCTAGCCTCTATAGACATCGCTTCTCCAACTGGACTCTCTGAAACTGCTCTCTCTCAAAGCGGCTCGTACACCGGACTAGAGTCGTAACCAGAAACTAAGGTTTGCGATTTGTTAACTAATGAGCCAAAATATTAGATCAAAAAATATTTGAGCCTAAATGTTTGGGCCGAAAAAAATAAAATGGGTTGCGATTCAATATTTTGGGATCCAATTACACAAAAAATAGAATAAACTAATAAAACTCTATTTTATATCAGACATGGGTACACTGGTCTTTTTCAGTTTTTTTGTCCTTAGTATCCGGGGGATTTTTAAATACTAACTTAACTTAATTTGCTTCACAAATACTTTATCTCACAAAAATAAGAAAAGTGCCTATTTCTCAAATTTTTCAAAAAAATGTCTATTTCTCTAATTTCTTTCCATAAAGTGTCTAATACACTAATGGACTCCATGAATTGTTTGGTTGCGTAGTGAACTAAAGCGATTTCCGAATGTTTTTGTCAAAATATATTGTTCTTTTAGTGAACACATAAGCTATTGGGCTGGGACAGTCTCAGAGGAACACAAAAGCTTTTGTTTCTGAAAGAACTTTACACGGAGACAAATTAGAGAGACTTGGGTGTTAAGACTGTTTTGCCCCTGTCTTAATCCAGTATAATTTATTAAATTACACTTTTGCCATTCTCTGTGTCTGCTCTGTCTCTCGTGCCGTTTTCTAAAACCCTAGCAAAAGGCTTTTGTAGAAGAACCCCAAAAAACCACTTTGAAGTTCTCTTTCTCCAATCTCAAAAGCACAGAGATTTGAATCAAACCTAATTTTGCTGCTGCAATCTCTCAGAACCCCTCTTCATATGCTTTGATTGAAAAAAAAAAAAAACAATGTCAAAGACAAAGCCATTGAGTAAATCATCTCAGGACTTGAGTCTACTCACATCTGACATCGCATCGTTCGCTTCCTCTATTGGTTTAGCTTCATCTCTTCCTTCTTCTGGTTTCAACGACACTGATTTCAGAAAGCCTCTTAAACCCAAATCCCAGAGAAAGAGAAAACCTAAGAAGGACGCTTCCGCCGATCATAAGGCTAATGAAGAAGAAGGAGGAGACGCAACAAAGAACCCGAAATCGAACACTGGAAATGAAAAGGGCAAGAATCCAAACAAAGATGCGGCGGCGAAACAAACCATACAGCCGAAGCCAAAGCCTGGATTTTTATCTATTGAGGATGATACTACTGGGGTTAAGGCCAAACGTTTCGATGAATTCAAGGGTTTGCCTAAGTTACCATTGGTGAAAGCGAGTTTATTGAGCTCTGAATGGTACAATGATGCGGCGGAGCTGGAGGAGAAGGTCTTTGGTGGCCGTAGTAAAGTGGCGGTGGCGAATAAGGAGGATTTCAACGGTGTGGTGGAGAAGAAGAGAGAATTAGGAGAGAGGTTGATGTGGCAATACGCAGAGGACTTTGTAACTTCGAAAGGAAAAGGTGGAGATATGAAGATGGTGATGTCTGCTCAAAAGTCAGGGACAGTGGCTGATAAAATCACTGCCTTTGAGATTATGGTTGGAGAGAATCCCATTGCAAATATGAGGTCTCTTGATGCCTTATTGGGTATGTTTCTTGTGTGTGTTTCCAAGAAAAACTCTGATCTTTATATTGAATGAAAACGAGTCTTTTCTAGGTTCATTTAGTTTCTATTTGTTTTGGAATTTTGAAATCATCTGAAGCATTTTGTTGATGTCTCTGTTTATTGCAGGAATGGTGACTTCAAAGGTTGGAAAAAGATTTGCATTTAGGGGTCTTAAGGCTCTGTCAGAAATTTTGATCAGGCACATATTTCTTACTCTCATACTTTGCTTTCGAGTTTTATGTGTCCAAAATTATGTCAGTCTTAATTTTTTTTGCTAATTAACTGAGCTTTTTTTCTTCTCCAGGTTATTACCTGATCGCAAGCTGAAGACACTTTTACAACGACCCTTAAACAGCATTCCGGAAAATAAGGATGGTTACTCGCTTTTGCTATTTTGGTACTGGGAGGAATGCTTGAAACAGAGGTAAAGAAAACTTATCATTTTGCTTCTTGTTGTTGTAGTTACCCCATCAAGTTGGTTTCTTAGGCTTCTTTGATGGCCTCATTAGACAAGAAAAAAATATAGAACATTGTCAGATAGCATATACTTCCCAAAAGCTTTTCAAAATGTAGTTAGTTTAAATCAGGCCACGAGGGATGTGTGTATATCGTTTTTCCAAGATCTGTATCTTCTATGTGTTCCAGAGGATCGATGTGTCAGTTAATTAGCTTACGATGCTGATTTGTAGGTATGAGCGATTTGTCAACGCCCTTGATGAATCATCTAAAGATATGCTCCCAGAGCTTAAAGACAAGGCTTTAAAGGTATATCCTATCACCACTCTGCACCCCTAGCTTATTTAGCAGCATTGGTCTCCAGGTTTTGTAAGATTCTTGATGAGCTGTCATATTAGACATTTAAGTATTATCGATGTTTAAGTAATTTTTTTTCTTTTTGGTTCAGACAATATTTTTCATGTTGACAAGCAAATCAGAACAAGAGCGGAAATTGCTAGTGTCATTGGTGAACAAGGTATTGTCAATTGTTACTTTTAAATATTTGTATTCTAATTATTTATTTCCAGCTGTGCCCCCTTTAATTGTTCTGTGGATTACTTTACACAGTTGGGGGATCCTCAAAACAAGAGTGCATCTAATGCTGATTATCACCTAACAAATCTTTTGGCTGATCATCCTAATATGAAGGTGCGGCTATTCAACCTGTTTCAGTATTTGGTTACTTATTGATTTTTTTGTTTGGCCTCTTCTCTTTGGCTTAACTGTATAGTAATTTTTGCAGGCTGTGGTGATTGATGAAGTTGACTCCTTTCTCTTCCGACCTCATCTTGGGTTGCGTGCAAAATATCATGGGGTATGTCGTTTTATTTACTGTTTATCCTGTTCCACTATTCTACTCTACTAAGGTTCACGATATCCATTTTTCTTCGTTTTCTTATTCATCTCTGTAAACTGGTTTATGGTATCACAATCTGAAGTGTAATATTTAAGTCCTTTTGATCTGAATGGGAAACATTTTTACTGAGACTTTACGGAAGAAGAGTAGTATAAAGTTTATCCACTAGTAGCTTTCCTTAAACCATGCTTATTAACCTTTCTAAACTTCACAGGTTAACTTTTTGAGTCAGATTCGATTGAGCCACAAAGGAGATGATCCAAAGGTGGCAAAACGCCTAATTGATGTATATTTTGCCCTATTTAAGGTATAGAACTGGCATCTAACTTCTAAATAAGTGAGAAATCAAACATTTTCTTGTGATCTTAAATTTTTTGCCTCCATTTCTACCTTCTCAGAGACTTCTACAGCCCTTAAAAGTTTTCTTTTGGGTGTAATCATAAGTCATAACATCAATTATTTCACCCGTTGGAAACTCAAATCTGAGATACAGGAGTGTTTTTGCATTCTTGTAGGTTTTAACCACTGAAGCAACTAGAAAACAAGGCGCAGATGATAAAGGAGTCGCTAATAAGAAAAATGCCAACCCAAAGGACACTAAACAAGAGACACCATCTGATTCACCTGTTGAATTGGATTCCAGGATTTTATCAGCTTTACTAACTGTTAGTCCGGATGTTTTATTTTTGTATACATGATATTTTATAGCATTGAGACTTTATAGATCTCAACTTATAGCTTATTCCGTTATTGCAGGGAGTTAACAGAGCTTTTCCATATGTTTCCACCGACGAGGCCGATGATATTATTGAATCTCAGACGCCGGTGCTTTTTAAACTGGTAACTCCTAAAGTTTCATCGTGTAACTTTCGTTTCATTTGTTGCAACCAGAAAATTAATAAAGAAAATGGGATCTTGAATGCATCTAGGTACACTCGAAGAATTTCAATGTGGGAGTTCAATCACTTATGCTTCTTGACAAGATCTCATCCAAGAATAAGATTGTCAGTGACAGGTTTTACCGTGCGTTGTACTCGAAACTTCTACTTCCCTCTGCAATGAACTCTTCTAAGGCAAGTTAGATTTTGAGGCTTCTGTATTTCTGTGTTTCCATCACGTCAGATTATTCTTAGTTTATGAATGGATTATCACCCTTACAATTTGGTAGATCCCGAAATTGGTTGCAGAGTGTTAGCGTATTCACATTTCATACATTTTTAATCTTGTGAGAAAAACACTTATGTATCCTCCCCTGGCATACGCCATAGGCTTTTCTTCATAACCCTGTTTAATAATTTTTCATTCCTAATTTTCAGGCTGAAATGTTTATTGGACTTCTTCTCAGAGCCATGAAAAATGATATAAATGTGAAGCGTGTGGCTGCCTTCGCCAAAAGAATCTTGCAGGTTGGTAACATGAACAAGTAATTTATGGTTTCAGTGACAATATTAATATCATTCGTCCTATACCGAAATCTTGATTATTTTGTTATATTAATTATTCGTGTTGACACACTCTGTATACAAACTTTTTTCCGTTATCTCTAAAGTTTACTCTTAAATATTTGAATAGGTTGCACTTCAACAGCCACCACAGTATGCCTGTGCATGCCTTTTCCTTTTGTCTGAAGTGTTAAAAGCAAGACCACCTCTATGGTAAGCATTTTTTGTTCTGTTAACCATATATGCCATGGCTTTTATCTGGTGATACAATGGTCCGTATATATACCTTGCAGGAAGATGGTGGTCCAGAGTGAATCAGTTGAGGAAGAAGAAGATGTAGAACATTTTGAGGATGTGATAGAGGGAGATGATATTGTTCCCATTAATGTAGCAGAGAATGACAAGAGTAATGTTCAAGTTGATCATGATGGTGGTGAAATTACAGGTAGAGATGGTGATTCTTCTTCAGATGACGAAGAGGCTTTGGCAGCCAGGCAATCTGATGAAGAGGATGATTATGCTTCTGATGATTCTGAAGAGCTGTTTATAGAAGAAACTCCCCATGAGCTTCAAAACACCATGGAGGTTTCTAATGACATGGAAAAAAGAAGCCAACCACCAAAGAAATCAAGTTTTCTTCCTGGAGGATATGATCCTCGTCATAGAGAACCTTCTTACTGGTCAGTTAATTTCATCTTTCATCGAAGCTTAAGTATACTGCTTTTGTCCTAAATATATGTCTGACAAGCTATGCGTGGAACAACGATAATATTTTAAGCCTTCTTGGTTGGAACTGAATCCTTGATCTCAAATTAACAGTAACGCAGACCGTGCGAGTTGGTGGGAGTTGGTGGTTCTTTCAAAACATGCTCACCCCTCGGTTGCTACAATGGCCGGAACCCTTCTCTCGGGAACAAATATTATTTACAACGGAAACCCGTTGATCGATTTATCTCTCAGTGCTTTCTTGGATAAATTCATGGAGAAGAAAGCAAAGCAAAACACTTGGCATGGTGGCTCCCAGATCGAACCTTCCAAGAAGGTAAAAAGCTCAAGCTTCCAACAACTAGAGCTGTAAACCATTTTGTTATCTACTTTCACCTGTAACAGTTCTTCTTTTTCTTTGCATGTACAGCTTGACATGTCAAACCGTGTGATTGGAGCTGAGATTCTCTCGTTAGAAGAAGGAGACGTGGCCCCGGAGGATCTAGTCTTCCACAAGTTCTATGTGAACAAGATGAACAGTACGAAACAATCAAAGAGAAAGAAGAAGAAGAAGCTACCTGAAGAAGAAGCTGCCGAAGAACTTTACGATGTCAATGACGGTGATGGTGGAGAAAACTATGGTAGTGATGTTGAACTCGATGGTGGTGATGAGAGTGACAATGATGAGATTGAGAATATGTTGGATGATGTTGATGATGATGCTGTGGAAGAAGAAGGCAGTGAGTATGATTATGATGATCTCGATAGAGTAGCAGGAGACGATGAGGAAGAGCTTGTGGCTGATGTGAGTGATGCAGAGATGGACTCAGACATGGAAATGGACATGCATGATGGTGAAGAAGATGTTGATGATAGTGGTGATAATGATAGTGATGGTGATGATGGTCGTGGTAAGAAGAAAAAGCAAGAGAAAAGAAAACGGAAATCTCCATTTGCGAGTCTTGAAGAATACGAGCATTTAATAGACCAAGACGAGAAGGATGATTCCAAGTCTAAAAGAAAAGTAGTAGCATCAGAGCCCACAAAGAAGAAGAAAAAGAAGAAGACCAAAGCATCAGAGTAAAAAGGTTTGAAGTAATAAGCAAGACTTGTTGAGTGTTATGCAAGGCTCCTTGTGCTGGTGAGTTTATACTGAAACACTGGAGATAATTTACTCCAATTTTTGTGGCCTTTTTTTCTTTTAAAAAGAAATATTGTACGATTATGTTTTTAATTTAATCACTTGAGACTTGAAATTATTGTTCAAATATCACGAACTTTTTGAGTATTTTTGTTTACAGTTAAATACAAAAATTGAACATAGTGATGTGATGGTACCACACTATCATGACAGGCGTGAGAATCCAAGTTGATTTAGTTGTAATTTGGTGGTTAGTAAAATCATCTTAGATCTTTAATTGAGTGATATGATTAAGACATGCTTAGTTCTTATGTTACCTTAAAAATCTTACTTTTTTTGGGGATAACCGAACCTTAAAAATCTTACTTTTAAAAGAACATATCTAAACCTAAACCCATTTTAGAAAAAGATGTACAATATTTTGAAACATTTCCAAATCCATAAATGGATCAGGTCAAAACGATATATTTAATTACGTC
This sequence comes from Camelina sativa, assembly GCF_030686135.1. Taxonomy (NCBI): domain Eukaryota; kingdom Viridiplantae; phylum Streptophyta; class Magnoliopsida; order Brassicales; family Brassicaceae; genus Camelina; species Camelina sativa. The sequence continues at coordinate 24,198,068 of NC_141886.1, read as the reverse complement.
GACAAATATAAAATAGAAATACGTATGAAATACAAATACGTATTATTATTATAGATTACACGAAGTCGAAAATTAAAGAAGATTAGTTGCACAATTGTCGCGCACTTACATGAACAACACCATCCCAACTGGCTTGTCTCTACTTTAGTTTTGGACTCTAGCGAACATATAATTTATAATTTCACTTAAATAAGTTCCTAACCTTTTCACTAATATTTTTTTAAAATCTCTAACGCAAAAAGCATTATCCTTAGAATATTGTGATTACGAATCGGAAGTAATTAGTATTCCAAAATTTAGATTGCTTGTCTGGTTCGGTTCGTGTGATCATTCCAGTCTATATATGCACACGCATATACGCATATATGTGCTTGTGTCATTTTCATTTTCCCGACTCTTGATTATGTCTAGATGCATACGTACATAAGTTTATTGAGATAAGACATTGGATAGTTAGTTATCTAATATCATAATGATGATTGATGAGTGAGTACTATTTTACTATTTGATTACTTTTGCCATAACCAAGTATTATGTTCGACAATTTATAAAAAGAAGTATCAACTAAAATTCCTTAAATGATTAGCTTACCATCCACAACTTTTTTTTTGTTCCATAAAAAGACAGACAGTAAGGTCATCTCCACCTAATTTCTTGGAAATGCCAAACTAACTTTATTCAAAAAAATGAGCAATATCTTTGATATATTGAAAAGGCTAACTAAAAAGACTGTATATATTTTGTATATTAAAAAAAACAATCATAATATGTCTAGAACCTATTTTTCCTCAAATACTGTCAAATTAGTTTATATGGGTTTTCGAATCTACATTAATTTGATCGAATGGTTTTGTAAATTCAGATATAATAAATTAATTAATGTAATTCGTATGAATTGAGAAAAACAAAAATTAGTCGACAGAAGGAAGTCATGAAGACCATATTTGTTATTTTGTATATATGAACGACAAAAAATTAGCATTATCGGGTAATATTGAACAAAATTGTGGACAAGATGTAATCGTTATCTAAAAACATCACTCTTTGTCCGATCATTAGACAACAACACGCAATAAGAGGTCGCCTACACATCTCACACCGCACATACGTATATATCTTAAACATTTTATATCTATATATATTGTTATATGTATATATGAATATATTATAGGATTACTAATTAAAAAAACCTTATTCAATAAACATTAATATGGTGTTATGACATACGTAGACGAAATAAACTGTTACATGCAAGAAAATATAATATAGACCTTATGAAAGTATATATATATATAAAGTATAATATTTGTGTGTATATATATAGTTTTTGTCATGTTAATCTCGATTAATTGTTTTTTTTAAAATTACTTGGGTTAGCGTCTAAAAATGGTCGATAGTTACATGATGAAATTATTCGCATGCATATTGTTCAAATACGGTTAATATATGTAATGTTTTCGAGTAGTCTTTGGTTTCTTACTAATCAAATATTTTTTCTAAAGTAAACTGAATTGTATTGTGTCTCGTAGTTACGTACTATATTATCATTTCCATCTTCAATATTTGAAAAATGTAAAAAAATATATGTAAATAGTTTTATGAATATGGAAAAATTGATTTCAATATTAAAATTATTACAAATTTTATTTGTAATTAATAACAAGATACAAAAAAAAAAGGAAAAAACAATGGGCAAAGACGATACTAGTTTTGCCATTTATGTCCTCATCTCTAGCTCTTAGCTGTTATGCATCAATCGGTGGGTCATGCACCTATACGTCGTCTCTCCCTTTCTCTCTATCTCACTCGATATATATATACACGAACCTTCCTCGTTATTTCCTCCCAAGAACATCTCTCAAACATTCTTCTTATTCATCCAATAATTTTTTGATCCCCACACACACTCACATCAACCACATATAAAATCTCCTCATAAACCCTATAAACCCTAGCTAGTTAATTTCAACAACTCTCTCTTGTTTAAAATCCAAGAAACAGTTCAGCATCAATTTAGCAATGGCCAAAGTCGGGAAGCTGACAAAGCTCAAGTCGGCGATGAAGAAATGGCCTTCTTTCGCCAAGAACCACCACCACTCAACCTCTTCAGCGGCTGTTTCCGACGAGCTCTCAGAGGACAGCAATCTCCATGTGGTTTATGTTGGTCAGACACGAAGACCTTACATGCTTAGACCAGACATCATCTCTCATCCGCTCTTTCAAGAACTCGTAGATCGATCTTCTAGATCATCCGTCGACCAAGATCGTGAGATTGTTGTAGCTTGTGAAGTCGTTTTGTTCGAGCACTTGTTGTGGATGCTCAAGTCTGGTCAAGAAGGAGGATCCGTTGAAGAGTTGGCTGAGTTCTATACTTATTGACATGGACCGATTGATTTTATACATTTATTTCGTATAATATATATTACTTTTTTTTGTTTGTTCTTGTTTTGTTGTTGCTGATAATTTGTATTTTGATTCGATGCGGTGTGTGATCCAAACATGATCTCTTAAACCATGTCATTTGCTTCTGTTTTTCTGAGCATTTTACGATGAAGAGCATATGTAGTTTCTTAAACCAACAAAGAATAATTTTCTTGATTAAGAACAAAAAAAAAAATTCAGCAATTTCGAGAAAACCAAACTTAGTGTTCTGGTTAGTTTTGTTTCTATATATATATTTATAATGTGGCGGTTTTGTAACTTATTGTTTCTATTTTTGTAACGTATCTTTCTCTATGAGTCATGAGTCTCATGACATAATAAAGAAGGCCTTTGATGATGTTCGAAATTGCTTTAGTGCCAATTAAACAAATAAAATAATATGATGACTCCAAATTCATTTTCTCTTTGATTTATCTATAAAAAAATATGACTAGCAATGATTTATATCATCAAATATTCATGGAGTTTTTGTGCGTATCATAACATTTGTGTATAGTATCAATTTCAAATACAGTTTTTTTTTCGGCGTATAAAAATAGAAAAATACAATGCAAACTTAAATTAATGGGTCGCTCTCATGACGCGTTGGTGACCTGGTCCCAATCTCATGACCCTACTCTTCTTTCTACTTGCAGATATTATATATATATATATATATATTTTCAAATATTCCTAAACTTTCAGCCATACAAAAAAATAAATTAAAAGCTCACGAGATTAAATTAGTCGACATAATAAATTTATAATTAGTACTAATTGGCATTGCTTACCAATATTATTGTGTATGTGTGCATTATAAATTTATAGAGATATTAATTAATTTCCGAGGTGGTGACGAAAGGGACGCGAGAAGAGGACTTTATAAATTAGTTAGACCAAAAATTAAATTTATAAGATTTAAGTACGAAGACGAAGCTCTCTAATCATTATATAAGCTCTAATCATTATATAAATAAAGAGTAATCAAAGAGAAGAGAAGTTTCTTTGTCAAGTTTTAATTAAGCTTCTTAATTGATTCCGACACGCTAATGATTGACAAGTCACTCGGTGTGTCCTTTCCGCAAACTTCATGGGACTTCTTCTTCTTCTACTTATGTCTTCTTCATTACATTACATCTCTCCTATATAGTACTAGTACTATAATACTAGTATTATATAGGTGTTTTATAAATTCGGTTGGTAGCAAAATTGTTATGGGTTCTGTTTATTTCAACGTTGGTTATTAGAAGAAATTGGATTCGAACTCAGGTTACTACTAGAAGAAGAAAACAAAAACAGATGCTGTGTCTTAGTGGGCCGTGCAAGGTGATGGATGGAAGTTATGAACCGAACAACGTTTGGTGTGGCAGAAACAACTAGGGGATAAAGAGTCTAGAGAGATGATGATCAGATTAAGATATGTCACATTTACTGATGGACTCTTGTCTTTGATATGTTTCATTTATGTTCCACGTCCCATGATTAAAAGAAGCACCAAACCTGTAGTGTGTGTCAAACACTCTAAATTAAAGAGAAGGTCTCAACAATAAAAACGGATTAGCAAAAAAGACTCTCTAATAAGAGAGTTAGAAGGAAAAAACTATCTGAAAGCTTTCAGCAGGTGAAAACCAAAACTCATCCTTTGTCTTGATGATTTGTATTTGTTTGTGCAGTTTCCTGTGGAATTCTCAAGGATAATATTCAATTCTGGTTGATTTTTGGTTTCTGTGATCTTCTTTGGTCTTTCTTGTTTTTTGAGCCTATGGGTTGCTTTGATTTTACCAATTCTTGTCTTCCAAGTGTTTGTTGAAATGCCTCAATGGGCAAATGTAAGGTTTTTCAGGGAATCCATTAATGGGTTCTTCTCAGTTTGATTATTCAAAAGATCCTAGCTCCATCTCCGAATTCAGCTGCAGTAAAATTTGTTTATGTCTCTTCCATGCATAAAATTAATACATCATTGGGTTTTTGCGTTGTGCTTGAGTTTCCAAAGAGATGATCTTCCATGACTCTCTTTTGAGTAGAATTTGTGATAAAGGTTGGAACTTGCAACCACTTCTTATCAGTCTGTGGGTTATTAATGTATTTTCCATTTTCATTTGGGGGAGTAATTAACCAGTCAGTGCTGTTCTCGTTGATCCAGGAACCTCACAACTATGTCACGGTTTAGATCATTGTGGCAAGCTTCGGTGAATGCAACAAAGAAGGGTACTTTTTCCATTTTTTCTTCTGCTGCCTCATTTACCATGTTCAACTGATTGTATTTCTTGCTATTGGTGTGCATATAATTGCTATGAATACTAATTCTTGTTTGTAATCAGAGTCAAGTGCTTTTTTGATTGGAAAGTATATATTTTTTTTTCAAGACTAGTCTCGCTGGGGACAAACTTTTCTCACTCTGCTTTGCATGCTTTTAGCTAGTCTCTAACATGTTTTCACAATGTACATTCTGTAGCTCTAACTTGGGAACTCGAAGAATGGGTACCTCCTGTAGAGAAGTGTATATTCAAGTTCAACTCAAAAGAAGACCTTAAGACATGGCACTTGTATTCTGATTCTGAATATGGAGGTACTTAGAGCACACAGGTTGGAGGGATCTGCTCATAATCACGTTACAGAACCTATTGCCTGTTTTGATATCTTCTTTTGCTTCATATTAACAATTACTGAGATGAGAAAAGATTCTGAATATATTCACTGCATAACTACTCTTCATCTGATCTCCTCATTATCGTGTTGATATTTTACTTTATAGGATTATCTTCGGCTTCCTTGGAAATTAAAGATGGAGGAAATGGATCAGATTGCACTGGTTAGTATGTTTTAATCAAGTGTGCCTTACCGTCTGTTGCTTTTTGGCTTGGGTCTGATACAACCAGTTTGTGCAAGGCAGATTCTTGAAACACAGCTATGCTTTTCTGACTTGTACATATTGTGATGATTTGCTCATAACTGGAGGCATGGAAACGTTAATGAATAACAAGAAACTTTTTATATCTTTTGAAAAATCTTGATCTACGAGTTCCCTGGTTGAGCTGTTTGGGTTCTACAACGTACCTCTGCTGAGAGTATGAGATTTCTTGATATGCGCACCATAGTTTCTAACTCTCATCATGAATTTTTCTTGATAGGTGTTTTCTCTGGGAATCTCTCTACGGAAATGAGTGAAGGTTCAAAATGGAATATCAGTCGGAGTGGTTTCTGTGGAATGCGGTCGAAGAAGGTTAAAAACATAGCTTCTATATTTATTTTATTACTAATCATCACATCATCAATTCAAACCAAAGTTGCGAGTGAGTTTAAAGCGCAACTTACTTAACTAAACCACCTTTCCATTTCTGTAGTTTGATGGCTTTATTGATCTCGACGGGTATGATTCCATAGCCCTGAGGCTCAAAGGAGATGGAAGGTGCTATATCTCTATTGTGAGTCTCATGCTCTTCTCAATACTCACGTCCTTTTGCTCCAGATGAAACAAAAGGGTTCAAGGAGTACAACTTTTGTTTCTTAATGACTAAACTGCGATTCCATTTCAGATATATACCGAGAACTGGGTGAACTCGCCAGGGCAAGCAGAAGATAACTCATGGCAGGCTTTTGTTTTTGCTCCAAAGGGAAACTGGTATACAGCTAAGGCAAGTCTCATACTTTCTTCTACAAATCAACCAGTGTAAAAAAATGGATTTTTGTTGTAACCCCAAGTATGACATTTTCTTCTTCTTGATCAGGTTCCTCTTACTCGCTACTTACCAACATGGAAAGGGAATGTGATAGATGCAGAAATGGAGATGAATCCAGGTCGTGTTGTGGGTATGTCTCTATCAGTTAACGCACAAGGAGGTGGTTTCATTGGAGCTAAATCAGGCGCAGGCGATTTCCGAGTAGAAATTGACTGGATCAAAGCAGTGAGAAGGCCATGAAGATGAAGAAAAAGCTTTCTGATGAACAATTTGAGAAACCATTAAAAATATACAATATGTTCTCTGGTTGACTAGTTTAACCGGGATTTGGGTAAACCGTATCCAAGTTGATGAGCAATAATAAGGCTTATGAATTGACTTACAGCAAGTTGATAGACCAAAAACGCTGCTTATGAATTGACTTGCAGCAAATTGATTGGTTTAAATAGAAAGGAAGAAAATATACTATTTGGTCCCAAATGGGATGGCAAGTTGCCCAATTTACCTTAAAGTGGCGAGAAAGTTATATAATTAAATTCTTGAACCAAACTTTTTCAAATGTATTTGACCTAATGTAAGTTTCATTATACAAAATCCCTTATTTGAATTTTAGCAAGATCATAGTGTAGAGATATGCATAATATTCTACTAATTTAGAAGCAAATATATACTATACATAAAGTCTACAATTGGGTGGAAAAAATGTTTCTTCCTTGATTAATCTTTTGGATATGGTTGATAAACAATAGAAGAAAAGAAGAAAGAATGAAAAGCAAATGTATCATGTTTTGTTAAAAAGTTTAAACTAATTAGTCAAAAAGAAATTAAAGTGAAAGTAACTCTTTCTTTTTTTTTTTCTTTTTTTTTTTGCTTTTAGTTTCTCATTCTTCCTCTAAAACTAAACTAGTCAATAGTCATATCTTTGATATTTATATTTTTGTATTCCCCGTCCAGCCTAAGAAGAAAACGTGAGTACTTTTTTCCCGTAATTTTAAATATAAAAAAGTTGCATAATATTCCGTTCATTTAGTTGTCAAAACTAGGGAAAAAATGTCGTCTAAGTTCGAATTGGTTGCACTCAGAAGATATGACTAAAATAAGACTAATACTTAAAAAAGTTTTATTAAAAGATGATGTCTAAAACGAGATTAAACATAAACAACTAGTTCAAGTGGCGAGTTTCTCGATTATTCTTTGGTACCCCCATATGTATATATATAGTATTATAGTATAACACAAGAAGGCACGATACCCAAAATATCAAAGAAAAAACACACTGCTTCTTTTACCTTCTCTTCTCTTCTTCTCTTCTTCCACGTCCACGCGTATCCACACAACATCTATACATACATCAACTTCCACATCTATATTCCCTCTCTTTGCTTCCATTAAACTCCAAAGAAGATCTCTTCTTTTCATATATCTCTTTTAACTCAATCCTATATCAATGGAGAAGGAAGACTTGTACGCTGTTATGGATTTGGACAACGAATGTACACAAGGAGATCTCAAACTTTCTTACAAGAACCTTGTTCTGGTTGGTTTTTCACAATATTTTCTCTCTTTGTCTTTTTTGGCTTTTTCTTTTTATACTGGTCTGAATGCGATCGGGTTTTGCATTTTGTGTTGATTAATATTAGTTTTTACTTTTTTTTTTTTTTTTTTTTTTATGTGTGTTAGAAATGGCATCCAGATCGGTTTCATGAAGAGATTAAGAAAGAAGAAGCCAAGATGAAGTTCCAATCCATTCAACGAGCCTACTCCGGTAAACTATTCATCCGGTTTTCTCTTTAACCGGGTCTGATTGATTTATTGGTCTGTTCCGACCGTTTTGTTAATCAAACTGTGTTCACAACAGTTTTGTCGGATTCGAACAAGAGGCTGCTGTATGACGTCGGTGCGTATGATAGTGATGACGACGAAACTGTAGGTTCTCTTTTAGCTACTAAACGAATTTTTACTATTTTTTTTTTCTGACCATAAATACAAATTTTATTGCGTTGTAGGGAATGGCTGATTTCATAAATGAGATGGTGACACTAATGGCTCAAACTCAATCTACGGTAAACATATCATTACTCCGTTACTATTGCTTATTTTTTAGTAGTACTGGTTACTATTATGGTGATGATGTTAACGGTGCTGAGTGTGATTTTTCCATAATTTGAAACAGGGGAACGAAAGCTTAGAGGAATTTGAAGAGTTGTTTGAAGAATTGTTGAAGGATGATGTGAACGATCAATTCATCAAAACTCGTTCGTCTTCGTATTCGCCATTTAGTAGCACATCTACTACTTCGGTCCACAGCGATGATTTATCAAATGATATTCCAAACAAAATGAACACTCGTGACAAAACTATGGTTGTATAAGTTCTAGTAAGGTATTTTAGTTTATATATCCATCCTTGTTGATTTTTTTCTTCTTAAAACTTCTTTGTATTTTTTTTTTCTTCTATGTATATACTAGTATATAAGAAAAAAGCATGTAAATGAAAACGTATGTTGTAGAATTATTTTCAGACTTATCATGAAACCGATGTTGACCATAATATTGATGTTTTCATAAAGGTTTGTAGGGTGGTCCATGGACGAGATTTCCCGTTGTCGTGTTGCTAAGATATGGTATATGTATACAATAAGTTGAACCTTCTAGGTCGTTTGAACCTTGTTTTTGAGGTATGTAAGGTTCGTGAGAGAGAATGAGTTTGTGTCTACTACATTAAAACACAATGCATACGAAAAGTGTACAAGAAAACCTAAAACCCAATTAAATTAAAGCAACAGACAGGAATCTAGCGTTCGATAAAGCTAGAATACTCGTATTCATATTTGTAATGATGAAATTTTGGATATTTTAGAACTTATGAATCTCCACGAACTCTCGTATGTGATAGTTTGATTTGATCCAGTCTGTAATAAGAAAATTTAAAATATTGGAAATAGTATCTTTCTTCGCCGTGAGGAATATAAACTTTTTGGAAGTAGGATCAAGTGACAAAGCTACTCATTTTTTTGTTTTGTGATAGTTGTCATTTTTTTGTTTTCGTAAATAACAAATCTTCACTATCTTCTTTAGACCTGCGGCTGCGATTGCGAGTCGTTTTTTTCTCCCTATGAAAACGAAATATCATTTAAATTAAATAGTAGTGTAGAAACTGAAAATCATGTTACACGCTACTATAACTTTATATGATAAACAAAATTACAAGTTGGATGACATAATACATAAACTTGTTCTTATTAGTTATTACTTATTACAAGTTGAGAATAATTAGTGGCCTTTACACTGAATCTGGTCCATTACTTTACATTTGACATAAAAGTTGCTCAACTTGTAAAAACCGCTGCCTATTTTTGTTCCTAAAAGTTTTTTTTTTATAATTTGTTTGGCATCAATTCTGATTCTGTAAAATAATGTTACAGTATTCAGTTTTATAATTATTTATGAATCTGTTTGTTTTGTTGATGTTTATTTATGAACATAGTATATTATTTATGTTGTGAATTAGTGATCTCCATAGTCCTTTTAAAATACGGATTAAGATGCGTGGCTTTTGGATATTTATCCTTTTTTTTTTTGACAACTTTCGGATATTTATCCTTGACATATGTAAAACTATTTTTTTTCAATATATTTAACAATTTTCTTTAATTTTTAAAAATCATATTATGATATCTGGATCCAAAATTGGTATTCACTATTTGAGTACAAATCTTACATATTTAGAGTGGATCAGACTGATTTTGGCTCCTCATCATACTGAATTTACTACTTTGATATAGACCATTTCTTTTTATCGTGCATCAGTATGTGACTAAAATGAAAAGAAAAGACAAAACACTTTTTAGTGTAACAAAAATGTGGGCTAGCTAGGTCGAGTGCGTTAAGGTCCAATATATCCAAACCATAATATAATATGGGCTCTTAAGACCAAGTTAATACTTTTTTATTGTTCATGTTTCATTCATCGTGTCTCATTGCTTGCTGATTTACTGGTTTAGTCCAAGCTTAGTTTTTGTTTTTGTTCTGTTGGTCACAAACGACACCTCTGATTAGATTTAAAAAAAAAAAACGTTTTCTGCATCTAACCAACCAAACACAACCATAACAATACGAATAGAAAAGCAGTATACCACAGTAACAAACATTTTTTTGCAAGGAAAAACATTATTTGATTTGCACACATTGAATCTTTCATATGATCAGATAATGCTTTTCCTTGCAAAAAAATGTTTGTTACTGTGGTATGCTGCTTTTCTATTCGTATTGTTATGGTTGTGTTTGGTTGGTTAGATGCAGAAAACGTTTTTTTTTTAAATCTAATCAGAGGTGTCGTTTGTGATGTAACATTATTTGATTTGTACTGATGTAAATTCAGACAGCTCAAATAATTCTATATATAGTTGCACAAAAATTAAGTTGGGATGGTACGGAATCTGTGTCATATTGGTATAAACAAAATTAAGAAGATGTGGGTGATCTAATAACTAATATGATTTGATTAAATCATACTAACAAAAATGGAGGGAAAGAGAAATCATAACAAACGCAATGATGTGGCCATGTGGCATTGTTGGCAACCACCCTCAAAACATCCAAAACATTAGGTTCGTTGCCGAAATTAATCAGATAATTAATGAGATTTGGTACAGTATTTCTTATACATCTAATAGAAATTAATGCTACATTTAGAATTAATGTTAGGGTTTGATTGGTAAATAGAGTATATACAATTGCCAGCAACTACTGTCATCGTCATTTGCTTCTCACCTAACTGATCAACAAAATCTTTTCAGAACCATACTATTATTATAATCTTTACTTGATTATACCAGAAAAACACTGAGGTTTCAGATTACCTTCTTCGAGAAGGGTTTGATTTTGAAAGGAAGAAGAGGTCATTGATCAAAAAAATATATATAAAAAAAAAACCGATAATTTTATTAATATTTTCTTTTCACTATTTCACAAAGTTAATAAACAAGTTCTAAAAATTAGGCTTGGGCGTTCGGATATCGGATCGGATTCGGTTTGGATATTTCAGATTTCGGATTTTTTGGATATTGGCTCTAACATCCATTAGGATATTTAAAAAATTCGGATCGGTTTCGGTTTGGATAATTCAAATTTCGGATCGGTTGGATATATTGTCGATAACCAAAATTAAACCAAATTTATTGGATAAGCTTTTATTCGGATATTTTTTTAATACGATTGTATCCAAAAAAACTATGCTAACCGAGTATGTGAAAAAATAGAAATAAAACAAATAACAAGTTTAAAGTTCAAACTAACATAAAATTATATCAATACATAAAAGTGTGACCTACTAACATCCAAAGTGAGATATAAGACCGTGTCAATGATAAAAAATAAAAACTAAAGTAAACAATAACATAGATATAGGAGTATATCTACGATTTGTGTATATTGTATATAGTTAGGTGTGTATATCTATATCTATGATTCATGTATATCTTATATAGTTACGTATACATCTATCTTTATAAAGTTGTTTCTTATATTATCGGTTATATTCGGATATCTATTGGCTATCGGTTCGGATCAGATTTAATCCGATATCCAAAAGTAATGAAAACAAAAATCAATCGGTTATTTCCTCAATATCGGTTCGGTTTTTATCCGATTTTTTCGGTTTGGATTCAGTTCGGATTTTCGGATTCGGATTTTATTCTTGGTGAAAAAAACTTATTGTTAAATTGATGTTCACTTATTAGCTGAAGAGTCCTCCTAGACTATATAGTATAGCATTGGCTTCTTACCCATATGAAATTACGAGATTACCCTCATTAACCGGGAGAATGCATACCCAATGGTAACAAATCGGTTATCAAAATAATCAACACTAAATCAAGTAGAAAGAAAATCGGTTTAGTAAAGAAGCTAGTACAAGTAAGTAACAGAGGATTCGGTGTTTTGATGTTTAGCTGTCTCGGTTTAGATATTTAACCGGTGTAAGATCTTGTCATCTTGAGGGTATATTGGTAAATTCAGCACCGAGGTTGTATCTTTAGTTTTTCCAAATCGAAGACGACATTCGACGGAAAAGAAGCTGTCTGAATAAGGAAACACTCTCTCTCTCTCTCTGTGCCTCTAAACACGCTCCGCATATTTTCTCTCTCTAAAGGCAGTGTCTTTTTGTACGTAGAGAGAGAGAGAGTGTGTGTGTGTGTGTGAGAGTGAGTGTGTTGGTTTTGAGCTTGGTTATAAAGAGCACAGAGAAGTGGGAGCAAAAAAAAAAAAGAAAAAAGGAAAGATTTTTGCATTTTTGTTTTGAGCAAAACCAGTAGTGAAGTGACAACATTCTTAGGGTTTCTTCTTCTTGAAGACGTCTAGTGCCGAATTAGAACTTCGATTAAGCTAAGAAAAACTGAGGATTTGAAAGGTCCCCAGCTCAATGCTGGATCGGCTAAGAGGATCTTGGTATGTTCTTTTTTTGATCAAACCCTGCATTTCTCGAATGTGGTGGATTTTTTGCATGATTTTTTTAGATTTCTGAAGCTGTTTGTTTTCAAGTTTGGATTTTTATGTTTGGGTTTACTTTAGTAGTGAGAATCAGATCTGAGAACCATCTGTGTCTGAGGACTAGATCCTCGATTTCTCTGTTTTCTGTGACCTGTGTTGTTTTCTCTTCCTTATATTCCGTTTCTTTTTTTTTTTTTTTTTTACTTAAAACAGTTTCTCTTATTGTATATCTCAGGTTTCTTGGCATGGATTTGAGATTCTTCAGTTGAATTCTATTAATCTCAGTGATATCTCTGTGGTTTTTATGAAAAAAATGAGGTCAGATACGGTTCTTGATTATGCGGTATTCGAATTGTCACCAAAGCATTCACGGTGAGTATATGTTTTCTCTTAGAGTGGTCCTCATTTCTTCCACTTTTGTTTTTATTTTATTTTTATAAACAAGTAAGTGTGTGTGTGTGTGTGTTTCTTTTGACAGATGTGAGCTGTTTGTATCAAGTAATGAACAGACAGAGAAGCTAGCTTCCGGGTTGATTGAACCCTTTGTCAATCATTTAAAAGTTCTTGAATCACAGGCGTCACCTATTAGATTGGAGGTTGAGAAAAGCAACAACACTTGGTTCACTAAAAAAACATTAGAGAGGTTTTACAACAAATGATAATTCAAGTTCATTTTTAGCAGCCTTTCTTTTTTCGGAATACTAATAGTTTTCATCCGACATTTGTCTCTCAGATTTGTTCAATTTGTTAATAGTCCAGAAGTTCTGGAAAAGGTCAATACATATTATTCCGAGATGTTGCAGTTGGAAGCAGCTCGGACATTATACTCGCAGGTTGTAACCACTGTTTTGAAACTTAACTTCTTGTTGTGATTCTTGACTGACCTTTACTAAAATGTTATGTTGTCTTCTTTGGTTCTTAAAGCGGAGCGAAGACTCAAAGTTTGGTGCATCAGGTGTGTTTGCTTTCACTGTTGTTGTTTTGTTTTTGTTTTTCCGTCCTTTTTGCAATTCCGGAGAACATTGATCTTGAACATCAATTTGAATCCTATTTTCTTCGGTTTCAGATGATGGAGCCGCAGCAGATGCCACCAAGTAAAGCTTTTCTGCTTTTTCTGCCTTTATCACAGTTTAAAGAGTTTTTCATTGATTACTTGTTTTTTTCTCTATACTCAGGAAGGAGCTTTTAAGGGCTATAGACTTAAGACTTGAAGCTATTAAAAAGGACTTAACAATGTCCATTTCTCATGCATCAGCTAGCGGTTTCAACCCTCATACTGTTTCCGAACTCCAACAGTTTGCTTATAAATTTGGTGCACATCAATTGGAGTAAGCCTTTTGTTATTTTCTACTTTACATTTCTGAACCATTTTTCATGTTTTGTTGTTTGTTCTAATTGGAATATTTCTTTCAGTGAAGCATGCAGCAAATATATCTCAGTATGGAAGAAAAGGCCAGACTTGATCGAAAAAGATGGCACACACCCGAAGCAAAATGCGGCAAATGAAAGAGAACATCAAATGCAACAGTGTGCTGCTACTACAAGTACCAAAAAGAATGAAGAGGAAAAAAATGATGAAACTCTGGATGTAACCTCGTCTACAGTTAAGACCAGCCAACACACAAGACGACTCAGTGTGCAAGATAGGATTAACCTCTTTGAAAACAAACAGAAGGAAAACTCAAACTCTGTGGGAACCAAACCTGTAGCTCTTACTAAATCTACCGAGCTGAGGAGACACTCCTCGGATCTTACTTCCTATGAGAAACCTGTCCTGAGAAGAAGCAGTATTGTGAGTGACATGAGCATTGATTTGACATCGGAAAAGAAGTTGGAGAGTGTCTCAGGGGATCCCTCTTCGACTTCTTCGTCTGTTCCTCATACCACAGGTCTAACTGATTTCAATGAAAGCTTTAAAAAGAGCGATGAGGTCAAATATGAGCTGAAGAGTGACTCCGAAAACTTTGGGTATGACGAAGCTTCTCGAGGAAGAGTCACTACTGAAAAGAGTTCAGTTTCAGGAGTTGAAGATACTTCTGATGCTCAGTCCAGATCAGTGATTGATTCAAATGACTCTTCTGCTTCACAAAACCAGACTGATAGTCATGTCGGTAGGCTTCTGAATGTCATGAGTGATGCTAAATCCAGACAGAGAGAGGAGGGTTATGAACTCAAAGCCAACAATGTATCACAATCATCAGCCATGTTTCCTTCACGCCATGCACGATCTCGGTCAGCCCATATAGAAGCTAGCTTTCAGGGGGATTTGGCTTCTCAACCGCAGTCTAGATCTTCTTTTGGCTGGATCAAGAAGAAAGAAGTGGTTCCATCAGAGGAACAACCAGTGTTATCTCAGAAACCACAATTCAATGACGATGGGGAGAGCAGGCAGGTTCGAGCTAACAGTAATAGGTTTCCAACTTCATCGGTGGATCAAATACAGAGGACAAGACTGTCAAAGGATAATCCAGGGGCTAATGATGAGTTGAAAGTGAAGGCAAATGAGCTTGAAAAGCTTTTTGCTGAGCATAAACTCCGAGTTCCAGGGGATCAGTCAAGTTCTTCCAGACGTGGTAAGCCAAGTGAAACCCAAGTTGCGCAGCCAGAGCCATCTCATCATTCTATAGGGGTTGCATACCAAAGGCTTTCTCTTGGTGGCGGTTCTGGTGATCTTTCAAAGCTCATGACTCCCTTGGTTGGTGATAAAGACAAAGGTGGGGAGGCACTGCGAAGGAATTTTTCGGACCTTAGTCTTACGGATGATTCTAAAGGAAAGTTTTATGAGAAGTATATGAAGAAAAGGGATGCCAAACTGAGAGAAGAATGGAGTTTGAAAAAAGGTGAGAAGGAAACAAAACTGAAGTCTATGCAAGAGGCTCTTGAGCAAAGTAGGACTGAGATGAAGGCTAAATTGTCTGCATCTTCGTCTGAGAGACAAGATTCACTATCAAGTACTCGTCAGCGTGCAGAGAAATTCAGGTCTTTTAATTCTCGGTCAAGTACGAAAAAGTACCAGGTACCTTAGCATTAGGTCCACTTCGAAATGTTCTTCTTCTGTTTCTTGAATTGTTAAGACGTGTTATATTGATGAGACTGTCTTTTTGGCAGCATCCTATAAACTCATTTCAGAGCGAAGAAGATGAAGACTGCTCTGAACAGAAACCTCGGGGGAAAGATAAAGCAGCCAGTGGACAACAACAATCAGTTGGCAACATTGCTTCTCGGAGTTCCCAAGCTAGAAAGCCTCAGCCCAACAACAGGAATATGTCTTCTTCTATTACCCCGCGAACTGCAGCATCGGTTCCAAAACCATCAGGTAAAGTTTCAAACACCTCTTCTGGGAGGCGAAGATCAGACAAGTCACTCGCACAATCTGTTCCTAATTTTTCTGAACTTATAAAGGAAAACACGAAACCATCTTCTTTAGCTGTCAAAACTACTATGCGATCACAGGTGAGAAGTAGTGGTCGCACCAAGAATATCAAGGAAGATACACCTCTCCAAAGACCTCGATCATTAAGGAAAAGCTCTTCTGGGAGCATAGACTTCACAGAATTTTCCACTCTCTGCTCCGATGATATGAAGGCCTCTCTAAGAGTGAACTCTGATATATCTGAGAGTCTAAGAAATGAAGAATATGATGATCCTGAAGCTGATGCAGAAGAGGTCTTGGAGAATGATGTTAGAGATGATGAAGAAGAGGAAGCACTAGGTTTTGAGGATGGAAATCCAACACTAAGCGAGGTGTATGAGAAAGTTGATCATTCAAGAGAAGATAACTGTAGTTTCTTGCCTGCCACTGTGCCTCCAACATTTCTTACTGCTGCCTCATTAATGGACTCACCTGGAGAAAGTCCTCTTTCTTGGAATGCAAACCTACAACACTCATTCAGCTATCCTCATGAGCACTCGTCTGATGTTGATGCTTCTGTGGATTCTCCCATGGGAAGCCCTGCGTCATGGAGTTCTCGGATGAGAAAGAAATGGGGAACGGCTCAGAGTCCTGTTACCGTTGCTGCTGCTGCTAATAACACGTCTGAGTTCCAGTCAAAGAAGGATTTAAGTAAAGGGTTTAAACGGTTGCTAAAGTTTGGAAGAAAAAGCCGCGGTGCAGAAAGCTTGATGATGGATTGGGTATCTGTAACGACTTCTGAAGGAGATGATGAGGTTGAAGATAGGAGAGACCTTGCGGATCGATCATCAGAGGATTTAAGAAAGTCGAGAATGGGATCTCTACAAAGTCATCTCTCTGAGGATGGGTTTCATGAGAGCGAGTTCCCTGAACAAGGTAGTTCTAATAATATTTGCTTTTTAACCGCTCTTAGTTTAATGCTATCGCGAGTTCTTACGTATTTGGTTGTTCTCATGTTTCTTTTTCAAGCCTCCAATATCTCTGTATCCGAGCTGAAAGATGATCATCAACTGTCTGGAAGCAACTTCAAAGGTCAAAACTTGTTTTTCCTTTTTTCTTGCCTATTCACTCATGCTGAATGCAAGATTTCTCTTCATTTGATCTTCCTCTGAATTATATTATTTCTTCTTTACAGCGCAAAAGTCGTTCTTCTCGCTCTCCACATTCAGGGGAAAAGGAAATGATGCAAAGCCAAGATAAAGAGATTAAGAAAAATCTTGCACGGCTGCGCAGGTAAAGAAAGAAAATAGTCAGATTCTTTTGGTGGGTAACACAAGATTTCTGGTACCATAACTCAGATGGGTCCTTATCAGCCGGCTTAGTAATTTTGTCGATTGTTTGTGTACATTTTGTTTAGCGAACAAGATTTATCATTTATCCGAATTTTTGTACCTACATCGTGATTTTGGCAATTTTGAGTCCAATTTGTTTCTGGCCTTCTTATACTTTGATGCGCATGCAACGAAATCTCTTTTTCCATAACTTAGGATCAAGTGTTTAGCTCTCTTTTGTAGAACCTTAGCAGTAAACAAAGCGCAACAATTGAACAACAAATATATATTACTGTATGTTTAAACAAAACATCTCCAAAATAGCCTCAAGCAGACACTGGCTACATATCGACAGCCTAATAATAATTTGACTCTTTTACATGCAGAGCACAATGATTCTTTTTTACTTTCTTTACAGGCTTTGGTCACCAATCTTAATTTAATTTCAAAAGCTTAATTTACAAGCAAAAACTTCAAACGCTTAACTAAATACCCTTTATCTGCTTGTCCCTACGCTAGATTACAACTCATGTTGTGAAGCAAGGGTTCCTGATGATAAACAATGTTACTCTAATCGTAGTTTTCTTGATTAGGAATTGTTACCACCAGAGTTGTTTTTGGGACCTTGAAGCTCCATCGGAGAATTGGCGATGCTGCCAACAGATCCTATTGTCTGAGAACTTAGCTGTGGGCTCGCTGGACAACCCTCGAGGTTGCTTGTGCTCATGGGATGCACCGTACCGGAGCTTATCTGTGGACTCATAGGAGTTCTTTGGTTCATTTGCTGGGGACTCATTGGAGTTCTCTGACTCATTTGCTGGGGACTGGACTGTTGTAGCTGCTGGCTAATTCCAGCTGCTGGAGAACCTACTTGGGGTGGTGATAGCACAGACTGAAGCGGGGAGGCTGTTGCCTGCTGCTGCTGCTGTCCTTGTTGAGGAAGTTCATGTTGTTGTAGCTGCTGCTGCTGCTGCTGCGGAGACTGAGCTAGCTGCTGAGGTGGCTGAGACATAGGCTGCTGTAACTGTTGCTGATGCTGCAACTGTTGTTGTTGTGGTTGCTGCTGGAGTTGCTGCTGTTGCTGCTGGAGTTGCTGTTGATTCATGTACATATTCATTCCATTCATCAGCTTCGGTGGGCCCATGTTACCCATAGCAGCAGCTCGCTGCAGGTTAGCTCGGTTTAATGAATTCTGATCCAACATGGAAAGTCCAGCTGAGCTGGGGTGCATCTGCCTCGCGCCTGACACGCCACTTATCCCGGCTTGGGGAGCCCCCATTACACCTCCTCTTGTCATGTTCATCCTAATCTGTGTAAACAGAGCGTTTTGCTGTGGTGTTAATGCACCGGATCGGAGTTGCTGGCTTATAGCATTCAAGTTTGATGCTGGATTTAGATTCATTGGGTTCTGGCCCATATTACCGATGCCAGGAACAGACATTGATGATGAGATTCCGGTTCCGCCAATCCCTCTTCCTGCCATATTCAGTTGGTTGCCTAAAGCTCCGAGCCCAGCAATACTGTTTCCCATGCTTCCCATACCCATACCCATACCCATGCCTACACCTGATCCTAGCCCCATCATAATCTTCTTCTGTATTGCTGCCTGTTGTTGCTGCTGTAACATCTGCAGTTGGAGAGGCGAATACTTGTTGGCCATCTGACCACCCGGTTGCATACCAGAGCTCTGGCTCATCGAGTTGATGGCTGATAGCGGATTTGTAGGCAGTATCATGGATGGTCTCTGCATTTGTGGATGCTGTTGCTGTGTAAACATGGACTGTTGATTTTTCTGCTGCGATTGTGATGACAGTAACGCTGATTGTTGTGGGTCAAGCTGTTGTGGTTGCATAGGCATGGAGACACCAGACAGCAGTCCTTGAGACATTTGCAAGGCTTGAGAATTTGTTGGAGGAAGCATCCTTGCATTTCCAAGAATATTCTGGGTTGAGTTAATAGGTGCACTTCCAGCATTCCCCTGTTTCGATGCCTCACCAGACGCTTGTCCTGCAACTGCATCTCCATACTGTTGCCCATCGTTTGCAGAGTAACCTCTTGGGTAACCACCTGCAGAATTTGGTTGGCTGTTGACTGGACCAGCATCCCCATGATTTGGCTTTGCCAGAATATGTTCTTCCATCATGTATCCTTCACTGGCCATCTGCATAAACATATAAATCAATATGTAAGTAGCCATAGAACCAAGAAGTTGATATAATCGATTCAGGAATCGAGAAGTACCAGTATTTTAAATTGAGCAGCGAGTAGATCGGCGATGTGCTGTGAGAAGGAGACGAATTAGCAAGTCAGCATAAATTCAAGAAAATAAGTGGTGCATATAATATTCAATCATCCATTGTCCACCCCCTTTCCAGCGCATTGGACGAGAAGGAAAAACAAGGCAGAAGCAACTAACAAGAGAGAAGTATCCATACACCAACCCTATTCATAATTACATAAAGCATTCACAACAGAGACATAAACCCCTAGAACATGACCCAGCAACCAAAAAACATTACTGAATGTGAAGTCAGGTTACATTGAATGTTAGTGCATGCAAGTTAAAGAGATATTACTGATCAAAATAGAATACAGGGGCAAGTACGATAATTGTCAAATTTTCTGTGAACTTACTGTATTGGGCAACGCTAAGAAATTATCTTCAGGCAAAGAAACATCACCATCATCTATGTCCCCTTGATACCATGCTACTGTCCCATCGACGGGCTTCTCTGACATAACCAATTTTGTTCGTATTTTAGGGACGTACGAAGAGACAGTGCCTGAAATGATACTAGAGTCAGAGTCAATCACATAGAGAAATACACCAATCGACAGATATCTAATTAAAACAGAAAACAGACCTTGCATTACACGTTCCATCCGAGCAAAGTTCATGACTCTTTTCTTGCATGTATTCATACTCCCACCAAAAATAGATTTTGATAATGCTTTGTCCTCATCTTTGAAGTCCTCTTCATTAGACAGGTTTGATAAACAAACCGCCAGGGACTGTTTAGCATACACACGAGGTCTTCGAGAGTACTCATCCACCTTATGCTTTTTGCAGTTTAGTTGGTACCTAAAAATGGAGCAAGAAACTGGATCAAACAACAGATAAAGATTATGAAATACATCATCAAAACATGTCCATGCACCAACCAACATTATTTCTTTGCACAAATGCAATGAGATAAGAGTGGGACAATTCCAACAATGCTCTAGTGTAAAGCCAAAATCAGAATAAGGAGAAGCATCACATGTGTCAAAGTAAAAATCATTATTAAAAAAATGAATATGATGCGAAGTTAAAACAGACTACTTAAAATTCATACCTTGCAGCAACTCGTTCAATCTTTGAAAATCTATCAAGGATTGCGTGATCGCCCAAAGTTTGGGGTCCCACTGCAGGGCTCCTAGCATTAACTGGGACACTCACTGTATTGACACTAACAGGAGAACCAACAGTGCTCATAACTTGCGTCTTAGGAAGAGAATTTGTCCTCCGTTTTGCAGCCATTTGGGCTTGGTGTTGTCTTTGCTGCATAGCATCATTAGCACTAGAACCCACTGACTGAGTAGCAGGAATCGAAGTGACAGCCTTGTCCTTCTGAGCTGCTGCAACTGCTCCATAGTGATTCCCCATTGAACCACCAGAAAACTCACCAGACTTCGATGAAAGTGGGGACTGTGGTGGAGCACCTGCCGATAAACGAGGACTTTGAGCCGATATTCTTCTACTAAATTGTTCTTCCTTTCTTGGGTCTTTTTCAATCTGCTGGCCAGGATTAACATTCCATGATGTTTGAGGGAAATTTGATCTCATGAATGCATTATGGGGCATCCTTGACTGAATACGCGGATCCAATTCATTTGCATCACTTCCCACACCCGACATATTGTTTCTCATGCTACCATCAATTTTACCAGTCTCAAATGGCTCCTCTTTTGAAGTGTATCGCATTGCCCCCTGTTGTGAAGCTGGGAATTGACTGGGACCACCTTCCTGATTCATAACCCCTTCAATTTGCTGTGGTGAAAACCTCTGAATACCTGTATTTGGATACTGAATACTTCTGCCTAGCATATCTTGCTGTTGTAGAAGCGCATTTTTCCAACTCGTATCGGTTCCATGAAGGCCATCCATGCGTTGCCCTAATTGTTGATGTGGAACCCCATCAGGACCCATGTGTGAAACCCTTGTCCGTTTATTCAAACCAGGCATAGATGACATTTGTCCTTCTTGACTTTCCCTCTTTCTATGAAAAGATGTATTGGGGCTCATACTATCAGAGCCATAAGACATCATCGCATCCAGTCCTCCAGGTGATACTCCAGAGACACTGACAGAATTTGATCCTTGATCCTGCATGTTTCTTATATTTCCAGTTCCCAGGTACCTTTGTTGCTGAGGTGGTATCAAGGCCATAGAGGAATTTGGCGCATCTTGCAAGGTCTGAGTTCTTAAACCCGCCAGCATATTGGTGGCAGAATTTTGAATAGCCTGATTGTTATGGGGTTGCTGCATTATCAACTGCCCCGGCATACATCCTCGCTCTGAACTTTCAGGAAGCCGATCAATGCAAACCTTTTTGCCATGAATCTTGTTCTGAGACATGACTGTGACTTCTGTCATTTGCCTTAATCTCTTTTTCCGCAACGTAGAAAGAGACAAATCGAGCTACGGGGTAGAAAAAAAACTGTTAGACATTATAAAAGCAACTGATAAGAGAAACACGAGAAGTTTTTTTAATGGATATTACCTTAGCAGAGACAGGGTTCTTACTCAGCCTATCAAGTCTGGGTACAGGTTCCAGACAGAGTTCAGGTTGTAGGGCTTTTAATATTCTGGACTCCACTTCCTGTAGTTGATGTAAGGATCAGTACAAAAGATAATGGTTTCAGTGTTATGTCGTATAATCCAAGAGGTACCGTGATTACCATGAGATCACCATATGTCCATGAGTTGTCTGACATTAATGGAATATCTTTGACCACATTCTCAAGTGACATCTTAAGGCGCAATTTATTCACCACAGGGGAGACTTGATCTGACGGATGCTTCCGATAGTCATGCACCTACAATAGTACATATGTACCAAAAGTGAAAAGAAAACATGATGTAAGATGATACTTGAGCAGTCACTTAGAGGAATGATAAAAACTAGGCTGTTTTAAGTTTACTTCTGGTTCCAATAATACCAATGAGTTTCAGAAACAATTAAAAACACCTATAAATGAGTTCGGTAGTTGAACTCCCGTGCAATTATTACATGATTAGTGTAAAAATTTTGAATATTTGAAAAAGTTTGAACTGTTTTCAGAAACTTATGGAAGACAATACAGTAACAAGAATTATGGTAATAACAACTACTTCTCGAGGCTAAGGAATTTTTGTCCTAGTTTGTTTTACTAGATGGCAGGTCAAGGAAGGCTTTATCCAAATAAATTACTGCAGATAACTAACCTCACAGATAACCACCCCGTCCACAAATTTGCAAGGTATATCTTCCAAAATGTCCCTAGGAAGTCTGCCTGCCTCAATTGCCTATAACGTAACCAGAACAATCAAATACATTTTCAGTGGAATGATACCTCAAAAATGAATTAACGAAATTCGAACAAGTAGGAATAAGTGGGGTTGAACAAGTGAAAGAAACAAACATCGTCTTTACATCTACTCAATCTAAGTACTGTAAATTCATTCACCAAAACTTTGATTACATGTTCGAATCTCGTATAAAACAACACAGTTCTTATAAGTTATTTTCCGTGTAATGTGAAATATTTACCGAAAGTAGACTCTCTGCTGCCCTATCATACGGTTGTAAGACCTTTGGAACATCTCGAAAGGATGTCTGTTGCACAACCTGGTTCTCAAAAATTAATAACTGTTAGATGTGTAAGGTTTAAAATCAAATACAAGAAACTACAAGATAATTCTCAGTACATGAAGTTCTACTAGATACCTCAGAAGATTTCCCTACAGAGTACCCATTTGGAAAGAGGCTCAATGTGAAGGAAACTTCATGCTCTGCGGAGAAAGCAAATGCAATCAATATAACATAGCTCGAACTAGTCCAAAAAAACATGAGGCGTCGAATTTGTTGAAATGCTAACCTGGAGATATATCAGGCAAAGATGACTTCGAAAACACATCACCAGCATTGCTATCATCAATGGCCTGAATCAAACACAATAAATTTGATAATCTATACATAATTTTCCAAAATAAGTGACCCTTTTTTAATTAAATGAAATCAACTTATTCCTCGATTCATCATTCACAATGATATCTAAGAATATAAAATTTCAACTTCCCAAACTAGAATTGTAATTATTCAGTGCTAAAAATTTAGTAAAATTCTCGGTAAATGACCTTTGTTTTCGCAGATAGAACGATTGCTTTCGAATTCAGCTCTTGTGGAGAATCAGGAGTAGCCGATTCAGTAGAAATCTTGGGACGGAACTTTCTACCAACCTTGGATATCTTAAACGAGACACCCATTCCGAACTCTCTCCGGAGATCAAGCTCAACCCAGTCTGGGGTACTACTACAATACAACAGCCAAAAAAACAATGATACAAAAATGAGCAGAGACTATAAAATTGAAGATAATCTAATCACGTAAAGTAAGAAACTGAAACCTTATGAGCTCGTTCCAGAGAAGATCATCCAAACAAGATCTCCAACTGCGTTTGAAACCGGATAGATAGAAAACGGGGAACAAGCAATGGTAAGGTATCTCTAAGGATCGAGCAACGGAGAATTCACAAACACAGGTGGACGGAGATGAGATCGAAGAGAGATGATGATATGTTTTTAGGGTTCTTCGTTCTTCCTAACTCAAAAGTTAGCAAGAAGAGAGAAATTATCATTTTGCTGGCGAGTTTGTGATGTTGTGGTACACTTAGATTTCGGTTTAATACAAACCGGACAATTAAACCGTTGGTTAAGCTCGATTAATTTTAACCAGCCTTGAGAGGGTAATATCGACTTTTACGGAATTAGGGTTTTGCGAATACCTTCACCATTATAAGCGCTACCAGTTTCGACGCCTCTCTCTCTTCTTGTGAGTGATTTACAAAGCTGAAGCTTATCTGCGGCGATTTAAAGGTCCCGGAGAAGAAGAAGAGAGAGAGAGATCAGAAAATGGCGACTAATGGATCTGCTAGCTCAGCACAGCTCTCCCAGAGGGAAGCTGACATCAGGATGATGTGTGCCGCTGAGGTTCATCTCGGTACCAAGAATTGCAATTACCAGATGGAGCGTTACGTCTTCAAGAGACGCAACGATGGTATATTCTCTTATATGATTCTCTTGTTTTTTTTTTTGCAAATCTGTGTACTATGCGTTATGTAAGATGATTTGAGTGTTGAGATTTTCTCTGTAGGGTTCTCGCTTTTTTTTTTTTATGATCTTCGTTGGTTTTGGATTTATTGGTCGTTCTAGTTTTTTTTCACTGCTTTATGTCCGAAATAGTGATTAACAAGACGGATCTAAACGGTTGCTCACTTGAAATGCTCAAACCTTGAGACTAGCTAGTGCTGTTCATCACTTGCTCTTCTCTGCATTGTATAAATAACATACAAAAGTCGTGTTGTTGTGTCTTCTCTGGTGTTGTTCTTTACGGATGTGTTTTTAGTGTGTCATTAAGAAATGAGCCAAGGGTTCTGTTAGAGATTGTTTGGGTGCTAGTGTCTGTTTTTGTTAAATCTGCACTGCGAAATGATATAGAATGGAACTTGATTGTTTTTGATTGTCGTCTTTCTCAGGTATTTACATCTTCAACCTTGGCAAAACATGGGACAAGCTCATGATGGCTGCTCGTGTTATTGTTGCCATTGAAAACCCACAGGACATCATTGTTCAGTCTGCTAGGCCCTATGGTCAGAGAGCTGTCCTGAAGTTTGCTCAATACACTGGAGCCAATGCCATTGCTGGAAGGCACACTCCTGGTACCTTCACCAATCAGATGCAAACTTCCTTCAGTGAACCCAGGCTCTTGATTCTTACCGACCCGAGAACTGACCACCAGGTAATCTCCTCCTCTTTACTGATTGAGTCTTTTTCCTAATAACAATTGATGCTTAATGTATTGATTTTGATTCATTTCTTGTGTTGCAGCCAATCAAGGAAGGTGCTTTGGGAAACATTCCCATCATTGCTTTCTGTGACACAGACTCTCCAATGAGATTTGTTGACATTGGTATCCCTGCCAACAACAAGGGAAAGCACAGCATTGGGTGTCTTTTCTGGCTTCTTGCTCGCATGGTTCTTCAGATGCGTGGAACCATTCAACGTGGACAGAAGTGGGATGTCATGGTAAGAGGAGTCTTATCATTTTTGGATCTCTCTGTGTTCTGACAGTCGAACAGTTCATTAAAACTTTCCATGTTTGTCGATTAACTGCTTCATATTCTGTGTTGTACAGGTTGACCTGTTCTTTTACAGGGAGCCTGAGGAGACTAAGCCAGAGGATGAAGATGAAGCTGCCCCTCCCACCGACTTTGGACTTCCTCCTACTGAATACGGAATGGGTGGAGACCAATGGACTACTGCTCAGATCCCTGATGGTGCATGGCCAGGAGAAGCTCAAGCTCCAATCGCTGCTGCACCTGCTGCTGCTTCTTGGAGTGATTCTGCTGGTGAGTTTTTGACAGATATTAACAAGTAACCCTATTCTGGATCTCATAACAAGCAATATTGATTTTTAATGCTTTCTTCTTTGGTTTTATTTTTGCTGTTCCAGTTGCTCCAGCAGCAGAAGGTGGATGGGATGCTGCCGCGCCACCCACAGGTGCTCAAGCTTCTACTTGGGACTAAAGTGGATAGCCTTTTACTCGATGGTTAAGGGTTATAGACATGCTTTTTTGTTACCTTTGGGATTGAAGAGTTATCGAACCGTAACTGTTTTTCTTCTCACTTGTTTCCCTTAAGACAATTAGATTATTTTGTTCTGCACTTTTTTTTTTTGTTTTGAATCAAAAAAATTTCTACTATATTATCCCTTGAGGCTTTATCACAAATATGAATCGATATTGTTGGTTCTTCACAACAATATTCTCTACATCTTGATTATAAAACTGTAATTGCAAAACAGAATTAAAATAACAAAAAAAATACGATTCAAGGGGGCTAATTTTTATCTTGATATATTAGACAAGAGGAAAGAACGATAATTCAATCTTCCTTCGTATGAAACAAAGCAAGAACAAGAACTCATGTCTTTTGTACAAGGAAATCGTTCAGGACCAAAGATCAATGTTATTGTCTCCATCAAAGAGACTACTCAAAGATAATAAGGAATCACAATTTCCCTCCTCCCCAAACGGAATCTGCGAGAAACACTCGGTCTGGTTCTCGAAAGCTAGAAGCTCTTCCGAAAGCAGAGCAGCATTAGCGTTGCCTTCTTCACCATCATTTAGTTCCTGTTTTTTCTTCGCATCGCCCATGATCACATCTTGGAGCCATTGTGTATCGATCAAAAGTGTATCCGCATTATTCTCATCCCACAAGAAATCAACATCGCTACTACTAGGCAATGAGCTAGCCACCGCCAATCCAAGATCAGTCTCATGCTTCTTCTTCTCTTGTATCAGTTGCACAGTCTTAGCCTCAGCTTTGCGCTTCTTAGAAGGCTCGTTTGGGAAATTGAGCTTAGCTTTGGCTCCTCGGATTCTCTTAGCTTCAAGATCATAAGCTCGAGCAGCGTCTTCAGCTGTATTGAAAGTACCGAGCCAAACTCGAACTCCTTTGCTTGGATCACGAATCTCAGCCGCCCATCTCCCCCAAGGTCTTCTCCTGATTCCTCTGTACCGACTGCTCTGTAACGCTGAGCCTATCCATAAATAAAAAAAAGTTCAAATAACAACCAAGTTATGAACAAAACAAAACCACAGGAAAAAAAAAGAATCATAACTCACCTGATGATGCACGTTTACGCGTTGAAGAGAAGTCCGACTCAAATTCTTCAAAATCTCCGTTGAAATCGTTGATTGAGCAATCAAAGACAGCCTTACTTGTCCAAGAAGACTTCTTCCCTCTCCCAATCTTCTCTTGATCGGACTCCGATGGCGTTATGTAATCGGAAATTACAGCTCCTCCACACATTTTTAAAAAGTTTTGGGGTTAAAAGTAAGATTTGTTGCTTTGTGTGTTTCTCATTGTTGCTTTGTATCGTAGCAGCACACTCTTTATATGCCAAAAAAAAAAAAAAAGACTACGCGTGATGACAATTGGGACAAGTGGGATATTAGTTAATTTTAATTTTACCGTTGTTTGGCCTTTTGCTCTTTAAGCATAGGTTAATTTTATTATTACGCCGTTCTGCATTAAGCTGAGTTGATGAATAATTGAATATAATAACTCAGATGATTAAATTTAATATTCGATCTTATCTCTTCTTTTTTTTTGCCTTGGGTGTAAATCCAGTCTTATCTTTTAATCAGATCTTTTACATTAATGAATCGTATATTTGAGCTTCTTTTTTTCGTCACTGTATATTTTAGTTTTAACGATGGTGATTTTTTTTCTTCTTAAATCTAATTTAATGCTTAATGCGCCCTACCTAGTTTTATGGCCAATCGCATAATATCATAGATTTTCAATCTTACCGATAATGTTAATTATAAAGGTGAATAAAGGATTAATTTGAAGATTAAGTAAATTACTATTATTTTTTCTTTTAATTCACCAATTAAAAAATATATTGTCCTTCTTACATTAGAATTGTAATGATTCAAAACTTTCCAAATTTTTGGAAAACAAAATAAATTAAAAAAACCACAGTCCCTTCTTCACATCATGTCATAAATCTAAGACATCTATAATCACATTCATTTGTTTTGTTTAGTTAATTTAAATTCCGTATTTATATATATTTTTTTCAAAAAACAGAGACCGTATATATATATATAGTAGTCATTTACCAAATGGTCTAGTAACTTGTAACAGTTTCATATTGAAGAACAAGTCTTTGGGATGTTTGCTTAATTTATAACAGAGATCGACATGGGTTAACCAATGTGTTGAGGGGTTATAATTGCGTGATTAGGTAAAAAACCTTTCCGGAATAACCTTAATGAACACAGTATTTATGTACAGCTAGCTGTTGACAACAATTTGATATATAAAAATTTAACAAAAAAGTTAATTAATTATAGTAATTGTTGATCCAAGTTGTGTTAACCTATCAATATATAGGGGTACGGCTTTCAAATTTGAAACCATAAGTAGTCTCTAATACTGACTAACTAACCCATGGTTTTCTCCACTACGCATTTTTTAAAATCTAAATTAATCTATCGACCAAACTTTGAATCTTTGTCAAGAGGCTAATTAATCCGCTATGCCTCCTACCCAAAAAAAATTAATCCGCTATGGTTCGTTGAGGGGTTAATTAAAGACTAATTGATATATTAAATGGAAAAATAAAATAACTATTAAATATTCACAATGGCTACGTACGACCCACGAAAATGGGATTTTATACGTTGAGGATGAACCATTCATTTCATATAGCCAATGTTTTCTTTGACAGTCGATAAAATATATATTTAATTTCAGCAATATATATATGAGCATATCATAATTATGTAAAATAGAAAGGAGCAAGTATATCTCGTAAATTTGGGAAATAATATCACGAAACTTAGGTTAAAAAAAGTTAAATGTTAATTTTAATGGAATCATTCCA
The DNA here is from genome assembly GCF_030686135.1 of Camelina sativa. Taxonomy (NCBI): domain Eukaryota; kingdom Viridiplantae; phylum Streptophyta; class Magnoliopsida; order Brassicales; family Brassicaceae; genus Camelina; species Camelina sativa. The sequence continues at coordinate 24,169,097 of NC_141886.1, read as the reverse complement.
AAAATATATAAAGTTAACTTATTGAGGCGCATTTAATACCACAATTAGCATATATTATGATTACACAAAAATTCCATATTTGATCGAAAACTATGTATATAAATATAAATCCGAATCTTTCTCTCAAAGAAAGCTTTGTCATCTCATAATCATCATCTTTCATTCTTGTCTCCGATATGGAGGATGTTGGAGAAGCGTCAACTATGATCACTTGCTTACCGCCCGCGAAACAAAAGCCCCTTCGAAACCCTAACTTGCTTGCCAACCAAAAAAAAGAGACTACACTAAAAAAGCCTCGAACCACCAAGGGTCGACAAAAGATAGAGATCAAGGAGATCGAAGTTGAGAACCGAAGGCAAGTGACGTTTTCGAAACGCAGATCCGGTCTTTTCAAAAAAGCCGCCGAGTTAAGCGTTCTCTGCGGCGCACAGATTGGTATCATAACGTTTTCACGCTGCGATAGGATCTACTCGTTTGGTAACGTGGACACACTCGTCGATAAATACATTCGCAAGACTCCGGTGATGCTGAGGTCGAACCCCGGAGGTGACGTGGCAGCAGGAGGTGAGAATAACGACGGTTTGATGTGGTGGGAGAGAGCGGTGGAGAGTGTACCGGAGGAGGATATGGAAGAGTACAAGATGGCGTTGAGTGTGTTAAGGGAGAATCTAATGACGAGGATCTCCCAGATAAGTAATGATCGGATGGTTGAGAATCTTCCGGCGTTTCCAAATGAGATGGCTATGGCTGACTGGAAACTGTCTAATGAAAACATGATGGCTAGGAACGATCGAAGTTATCTAGGTAACGATGCTGGTTTGGATCTTGCGGTTCCATTTATGTCTCCAAAACCTAGACAGTGAAGTGTTTTCTTTAATTTATTATTACACTTTTGTTTTATTACATATAGATATAGGTCGATTCTAAATTATATGAATTCGTTTATCTAAATTAACTAATGCTTTCAAATTTTAGATTGAAAAAAAAAGTATTGTATACGGACCTTGAATCCTTATATTTTTATATATATGGAGTCAATTTATTATTATGATATTGTCAGTTTCTTTGTCTTTCTTATTTAGTTTTTATTTTTTTATTATTTACATAAAAATGGTATTGTAATATTATTTAACCAATTTTCACTATTTGCATTGAAAAGGTTTTCACGAAAAGGTAGAGGTTGGAAAAACTATTCAGCCCGTTCAACTTAAAAAGTTGAAAAAAGCTATTGTTCAGCCACTATTTTGGAGATGAATGAGTTGAATAATATTCAACCCAATTTTGTTCAACCCATTTTTTCAATTTGATGCAACCATTTGCAGCCTAGATTGTCTCTGATTGATCTGTCGATGGCTGAAACTTTTAACAATTCGGGCTTGAGGGTTGGAAACTGACCATGGTGTCATGGTGATGTTGTAAATGTGCTTATTAGAACTGAACTGAACAGTCGTAATCAATAATCGGAACAGGAAGACTAAAGATTAGTTTTCTACATGTTAGTCTAAAGTAGGAAAATGTAAGTAGTACTTCCATGTTTGAACTTTGAAGTTATCGTTGTCCATCCAGGATAGGAAACTGGTTACGGGAGAACGTGGCCAATAGCTGGTTAGATGACATCTACAATGAGACAAGTACATTTATGTCGGATGAATCGAATCGATCAGAAAACTGACTCAACAACCGAAACAAGTTTTTCACGGATCAAAAACACTAACTTTGAAGATCTTTAAAGGATCAAAACTGTAATTTTCCACTTTCTCACAAACAAACTTATTAAAGAGTTAATTATTAATTAGGAGTTGAAATTAAAGATAGAGTTGAATAAGCTCATCACTAACTACCGAGGGAGAGAGAACACCAAGGTCCGTGAATAGGAGTGTTAGGTACTGAGGCGGCGTATAGTCTCGAGCCGACCTCTCTACTTCCACCTTTGTTGGAATCTTTAAGCCAAACTCGATTGGTCTCAGCGCTGGTGCCATGTCCTTTTGGTCTAATGGGTAAAGCCTAGCAAACTGCAAATACACAACTTTGTATCATTAACCACACTCTCTCTCTCTCTTAGATCTTATAAAACCGTTTCAATTATTACCTTATAACTCTCGGCAGCGACATAAACAGGTTTGTTCATACTGTGTGCCACGAGTGCGATTTGGTATGTTCCCATCATGTTGATAATACCACCACTTTCTACAACTCCATCTGCCCCGACAAACACCATGTCTACTTCATCCATGCTATACGCTACAGCTGAATCAAGCAGTAGCTTCACTGGGATATCAAGCTTCGATAACTCACTCGATAACAAAACTCCAGTTCCATCCGGCCTTCCCTCTGTCAATTTATTCATTAAAAGGGTGCAGAGAGAGGCTACTAAATACTACTAAGTCAAGATTATGTAGATCACAAGAAACAAAATGTCTCGTTAAGCAGATACAACTCAAGTTCCAATATCTAAAGCTTGTTGTTAAAATGGAAACGGGTGTATTGGAAAAGAGAACGAACCTGTGCAGAGAACTCGAAAGAGTTTGTTGTTTTGTGCAGCAGTCTTGAGTATTTCCAGAACAACTCTAGAGAGTCCATGAACCAAAATGGTACAACCATCAAATATAAAATCTTGACTAAGCATTGCGATAATCCTACGAGCCTGCACAATGTAGTTGGAATCCTCTTTATAAATCCCTCTTCTATCACAAATGCCTTTTGATCTATCTACTGCATTTCTATAGATAAAGGAAGTACCTTGCAAGAAATTTCCCCAAATTTCTCAGCACGTTCAAGAAGACGAGACTTAGCTGAATTGAAATCTTCGTATTCTAAAGCAGACGTTCTCGTAACGTATCTGATGAACAAATCGCATCCAGCAGTCAAAGAGATTGACGTTGTGTCCCATGACTGCCAAAAAAATTGAAACTTTTCTCAATCAAGAATCACTAATCAAGAATCAAGAATCAAGAATCAATAATCACTAATCAATAATCAAGAATCAAGAGTGAAATCGCGATTTTTTCACCTTGAGAGTATCAGAGGCCGTTTTGAGCTCAATCTCAAGCTCCATCATAGTAGTAGCTTCGCTGGCACGAATAACAGCAGCAAGAGCTCTAATAGCCGCGACGGCTTCAGCCAGATCCGGCTGCTTTCTCCAGCTATTGAACTCTTCAATTACATTAAACGACTTCTCGTTCCCGAGCTCATTGAGGGATGAGACAGGATGCTCATCGCTAGAGACGACGCCGCCCACGGCGGCTTGAGCTTGGGATAGCCATTCGCTTGTAATGACACCGTGATGCGCCGCGCGGGTTTGGTAATAAGCGGAGATGGAATCAGGGTTTTGAATGGGGGCTCGTGTTGTATCGGCGGCCATGGGAGGTGAACTCGAGGTTCGATCGAGGATGAACGACGGCGATCTTCGCCACATTTGATTTTTTTCCTTTGAGAAAATGCCGAAAAAATGATTAAATGAAAAAAAAAAAATTAAGATAATAATATTTAGTTCTTACTTCTTAGGTCAGGTAATAAATGTGAATATAAGGCCCATTCATAAGCCCACTTATTATTGTTTGTTAAATTGTCGTTAAACAAATGTTACAAAAAAAAAATCAGTTTACTTAATATATATAAATGGAAAAATTAGGCTAAGAATAATTTAAAAACAAATCGCAAAAAATATTAGATATTCATATAGATAAGAAACATGACAAAAAAAAAATAATAATCAATTTTACTTAATTTTCATATCTTAAATTGGCATGCCCGAGTACAAGTATCCTAAAATTAAATTGTCTGATCACAATCGCCTGACCAAAGCATAGCTTAATCTTTTTCTTTAATTACTCAAACTGATTACACTTCTCTTAAAAGTTCTTGTAAGTTCATCTTTCATGGTAAGCTTTCTCTAGTCACGGAACTCGTCCATAAAGCTCTTGTGGAACGCTGTGAGACGATCCACTATCGCCGGAATCTTGTCTTCTTGAGGAAGTATTGTGCATCTAAAGTGCCATGTTCCAGGAACCTAAACCACAGTGACAAATTCAAGTTATATATCTATCCTTTTGAAAAACATTAGAAGTTTTTCATTTGTAAAAGGTTTGGTTATTTTCTTACCTGTCCAAAGCCAGAACCAGGGACTACAACTACACCAGTAGCATTGAGAAGGCGTTTGCAATAGAACGCATCTGGCGCAGTTTTTTCGGCTTCAGCAGCTTCAATCGCCTTTTGAGGAAGACTAATTCGTGGGAAGAGATACATTGCTCCTTCAGCTCTGTTACATGTAACGCCTTCTAAGTTGTTAAGAGCCTCTTCCAAAGTCTGCACATTCATCATCAAAGCTTATGATGTTATACAAGAGACTGAAAAATTTCTTTAGAGGCTACTGTAATGATCTTTCAACTCACCTTTGCACGTTTAGCCATGGATGAGAGAATTCCATCTCTTTCTACCATGTATGAGTCATATGAGTCATCACCAGGCTGATCAAATATGAAAAAGACTTATTAGTCATTTTATCTGTTTGCATGAATTGGCGAAAACTGATTAGCAAGAAATAGAGATGTTATTTACCTTGGGTGGGCTCATGACAAGGCTAGCAAGAATTTGACCAGAGATGTTAGAACACAGATTCACAGACGCCATTTTGTATATCTGTTCTCTTACATCAGGTGTGAATCCAGTAACCTCCATGTAACCACCTCTTTTCCCACATTCTCCATAGTATCCTGTCCACAGAAAAAGATATAAGCCCCCCATATTTAAATGATAAGCATTGAACAATAAAAAAGGTTGTTCATTTACCTTTAGAAACTGATTGGAACGAGACTAAAGACATATCCTTTTCGCCGTAGCCCAAAGACCGAGCAAATTTCTTGAAAGAATGGAACTTTTTGTCGGGGACGTAAAGATTTTCTTGGTAGACCTCGTCAGCTAAAAGAACTAAACCCTCTTGCTTGCAGAAATTAACAATGTCACGCTGGTTTTCTTCCGCAAGAACCTTAACCAAATTCATGAGAAAATGTTACAATCACATCATAAAGTGCTTAAATTTGTCAATCTAAGTCTTCAAGATATGGTTTTACCTGACCAGTTGGGTTACCGGGGTTTATGACAACCAAGGCCCTTACAGTGATGCCCTTCGACCTAGCTTCCTCTAGTTGCTTCTTAAGGTCTGATATTTCCAGTCCCCATCCTGTTGCTTCATCTAAATAGTATGGAACCTAAGCAGAAAAAATGACAATCAGAAAAACAAAAAAAAAGATCAAACCAAAAAACAAAAAAAATCCATAATGATTACATGAACATACTAAAGATCCACCATGGAGGGTAATTGAAGCAGAGTACAATGGATACTGTGGAATGGGACAGAGGATACCATCTTTCTCTGAGCTCAAGACAAGTTGCATCATCATGTGAACCTATAGAGCGAAGAGAGAAAAAAAATCACTTAGCATGAACCATTTAAGAGGACTTGCTATAATTGTATGAGAAAATGTTTAAGTTTTGACTGTTTACCGCTGGACTTGCACCATCAGTCAAGAAAATATCATTTGGATCAGCAGGGAAACCATCACGGGCTTCGATTCCAGCTGCAATAGTGTCACGTAATCCCTTGATACCCTGGGGAAAGAAAATGAAATATCATTTAGCAACATAAGGGTCATGTAAATATAGTGTTAAGGACTTTTAAATTAGACCCTGATGACAAACCTGGCTGTGACTGTAAGCACCAGTTGCTCTTCCAGGAATTTGATCCAGAATCTTCCATGCTCGGTCAATTGAATCAGTACTGATAGTGGAAAAAAAAAATGTGAATCAATCTTAAACCATATAAGCAATATAACGCAAGAACCTGAGACATATAGATGATCGATACCTGAACAACCCATGTGTTTCAGTCTCATCCAAAAGGCTCGAGTGGTCACACAAGGCAAGAACCTGAGACATATTGATGATCACAGAAGTTAATATCTCAGGGGCTGATATATGACAGACGAAAGAGCAGCAAAAACATTCGCTTACCTCTCGGAAGAACCTTATAGGCAGCTGACCAAGTGATTGAGGATTTCCAATGTTGCAATAGATGATCTGCCAAAAGCGGTGAAGACTTTAAAGTTTCTTTCTTGTTGGGAATTATACAGAGTTTGAGAATATGTAACATCAACACTAAACTATCCACTCTATGAAACTTATATACAAAAAGCCGATCATAACTCTACAAAGAACACACACAAGAGAACATGACTATGCCAATGAATAAAAAGATTTTACCTCATCGAAGGGATACGCATCCTTATTAGACTTCAAGTCTTCTTGCAACTTCTGTAAGATGGAAAACAAAAGGCAGACAGAAGAAGTCATTTAGCTTTTAAAAAAATTCCTACAAATATTGTTCCGTCATGTTATCAAACGAAGCACATGAATCTCTGACCTGAGCAATGTTGACAATTTCTCCACGAACAGCATACTCACATTTCAGAACCTGTCACCCAAAATTAAAAACCCTCTTAGTTACAATAAAACCAAGTTCTCAGCATGATTGAATGTGACACTCATAACAAAAGTAATGACATTAGAATGTGACAATTCGGTGAATACAAGATTAGAATTTTGATTAGATGGGAAAAATTCCAGTACTGAAACTTTCGAAAAGAAAGTTATAAATCATCACGAGGACTGATCTAACCAGAAGCAAAACTCAGAAAATAAAACCCCAAATCAAGTGCGGCGAAACGAAACAATAAAGCAAAGCTTGTCGATTTCATCATTGGGAAGCAAAAAGACCAAACCTTTGGCGTTAAATCAGAAAACCCACACTGAAAATATTGAATCTTTGAGCTTAACAGTAACAAATCCAGATCAATCCAAGCAAAAAAAAAAACCCAGAAACCCCACAAACAAATTCAGAAAAAGCAATCAAATATAGAATAATTAGAAAACCCACCTTGGGGTTGATGGAGTCAAGAGTAACGGGAAGAGAAGAAGTGGAATCAGAAGAAGCAGCCATGTCCGAAGTAGAACTCATGAAACGAGACAGAGAAACAAGAGGAGCAGCACGAGGAGAATTAGTAGAAAATGAAGGAGGAAGAAGAGAGAGAAAGCTTCGAGTTTGGTGATGTTGACGACGAGTCGTATGGTCGACAAGACCTTTTCTAGCTTGGCCAATCAAAAATCTCCGCATCTCTCTTTGATCAGCTTTACTTTATAGTACAGAACGTAACGTGCTACTCAAGGCCCAAGATTGAACCACCAACTCTCTCACAGAAGGAAGAAGCGTGCCAACCAATGTCCTCTAAAACCAGTGCCTGCTGCACACAGAATTTTGCCTTGTTCTCCACGTTCAAAAAATGTATTGAATTTTCTGTTTTTTTTTATTTTTCTTCAATAGACGAAGAAGATATATTTTGTAGGGTTTATTTTAGGCGGCTAATTTTATTTAACTTTATCTGTGTTAAAAACCAGACTAATCCCATAAAAAGACATGTCCTTTAGCCAAAAAAAAAGGTTGTCTGAAAGATAAGACTGATAAGTCATATAATAATATATTAATCACAACTAATTTGGGATAAACAGATATGTTTCTACCATTATCAATTTACTGTTTGTTGGTACTAAAAATTTAGAAAAAAATCTAGATAGTACTACATCTATTTTGAAGTACTTATCATTTAGAGAAGAATTTTAGAAATCACTAATATTAAATATTGTATTATATGATCCCAGTATATAAGAGTTTTTTTTTACTAAAATTACAAAGATTAAGAAACAATAATCATTTTATCATTTATAAAATTTTAACAATATCAAAATATTAAATTGATGATTTTGTAAGAAGATTAATATATATGTCACAATCAACTAATGCTAAAGAAGATTGTCTATGATTATTATTTTTAGATTTTGTATTTGTCAACTCCTTTTCTCCAATGAATCTTTTAAATTATGTGTTGTTGACAAAAATAGAAAATTTTTTTAGCAAGATGAAATTGATGATTTTGAATCGTTACTCTTTCATCTATTTTGTCATGTTGCAAATTTTTTCTCTTTCTGAAAACTAGAGCCGGGCTACACGATTGGGCCCTAAAAAGGCCAAGTAAAATCGTGATCAAAACCCAATACTTGTTATATCCACGTCACTAGGACGAGAACAAAACCCTAAAATCGATTGGGGACATCCGATCCTGTCTGGGTAAAATTGTTTAGGGTTTAAACAAAGTTGGCTATAGGAAGTTACATGGTTTCAGTTGGTTCCAAATCATTGCCATTGAGGAGGCACAGGACTAGTGAAGAAGATAGCTTGATGGGTGAACGGGGAAAGTCTAGCAACAACAATCACAGTGATAGGAAAAAAGGAATGTTTAGGAAAGACCAGAGAGGTGGCCGTGGATTTGATGGAGATGGTAACAAGAGGAACCAATCCGGTGGTGCACCTGATGTAAAGCCAGCTTCAAAGAAACAATCTGAGTTTGAACATCAGAATCAGTTTGTCAGGTAACGGAAGATTTTTTTTTTTTTTTGAACCCCAAACATCAGAATCACAGTGCTCTGTAATTTTTGTAGTGGTAGTGAATTGTGGTTTGATATTTTTTTTTTTGCAGGAAAGAGATTGATCCAGAGACTTCAAAGTATTTCTCTGAGATTGCTAATCTCTTTGATAGTAACGAAGTTGATTTAGAGGAACGTTCAGTGATATGTGGAAATGCTCTTGAAGAAACAAGAGGGAGGGAGTATGAGATTTCAACTGATTATATCATAAGTCATGTCTTGCAAACTCTGCTTGAGGGATGTGAACTTGACCAGCTTTGCAGTTTTATTCGAAATTCTGCGGAGGTGTTTCCAGCTATTGCTATGGATAGATCTGGTTCTCATGTTGCAGAGTCGGCTCTCAAAGCCTTGGCTACACATCTTGAAAATCCAGATGCTTATTCTGTTATTGAGGAGGCTTTGAATTCTATAGGCCAGGTACTTTATTCAATCTTTTGCTGGTTGGTCTCCAGAATATTGCTTCTATTTATGGAAACTGATTATTGAACTATTTCCCTTGGTCAGGTGATTGTGGATAAACCACTTGATATGTTGTGCAACTGCTATAGTTCTCATGTTCTTCGAAGGCTTCTTTGTCTCTGCAAAGGAGTCTCTTTAGACTCCCCTGAGCTTTATGGCACAAAATCATCAAAAGCTCTGGCGAAACGTTTGAATTTGAAGACGTCTCAGTTAGATGAGAGTAATCTCGAAATCCCTCATCAAGGGTTTCCAGATGTTCTCAAGTACCTATTGTCTGGGCTATTGAGTTGTAGCAGAGAGGATATGAAGTATCTTCAAGTCGATCAGTATAGCAGTTTGGTCTTACAGGTAGGTTATATATATATATCCCTGTCTGATCATCTGTGTTATTTTCAAGCAACTTTTTTCGTATTGACTGTTATTTTTAATCTCGCTCCCTCCTGGTTCACGCTGATGCAATGATGCTAACTAATCTTCTCTTGACAGACGGCTCTCAGATTAATGGTGAAACTAGATGAGGAGTTGCATGAAATCATTCCGCTTATTCTGGGCTGCAACTCTTCGAATAAAAAAAAAGAAGGGTTTCACATAGATACCAAAGTTGCCAAAGAAATTTTAGAGTCAATGAAGGATAATTCATTCAGTCATCTGGTGGAGGTAATTAAGTGTAACCTTTTGCGGATTTGTTTATACCAAAATTCTGTTACTTGCAGAAAACAGCTGATTATGGACATATTGCCTGCGTTAGATGATGCAAAACATTATCTGTTGAATGGTTGCTAGTTATCTGTTCGATTCCATGTTTTAATTGGAGTGTTAAATTTCGTAGTTGCCTTTTTAAATGCGTTTGCATGCCATTTTCAGGTGATTTTGGAAGTGGCCCCTGAAAATTTGTATAACGAAATATTCAACAAAGTTTTCAAGAACTCTTTATTTGAGCTATCAGTTGATCGATGTGCAAATTTTGTTATTCAAGCATTGATCTCCCATGCAAAAGACCAAGAGCAGGTATCTTTATCCTACTCACACTTCATATTTTTTTCTGTATTTGTGTTGTTCCCTTGAAAGCTGTAAACTTACATTCAATTGATTTTGTTGACAAGATGGGTTTGATATGGGAAGAATTAGCTCCAAGAGTCAAGGATCTTCTTGAGCAAGGAAAGTCAGGTGTTGTGGCTTCTCTGATAGCGGCTAGCCAGAGGCTTCAATGTCATGAACATAAGGTTTCTATGTTTTCTACATTCAGATGAAATTTTATTTCTTCTCTACTTTCAAAATTTTGTCTTATGCAAATGTTTTTTTCTTTTTTAGTGTTGTGAGGCCCTTGTTGGTGCAGTATGCTCGACAAATGAATCCCGTATCTCCATTGTTCCACGGTTGCTGTTTCTTGATAGCTACTTTGGATACCAAGATAAGTCTACATGGGAGTGGGCACCTGGTGCAAAGATGCATGTCATGGGTTCTTTGATCCTTCAGGGGATTTTCAAGTTTTCTAGCGTATGTTTCCTTCTCTTGACGTGTTGACAAAAATAGTTTCAACTACCAAGTTTGTCTGTTCATGTGCATTGACAGTAATTCCAACTTTTTGTCAATCTCACAGGATCATATACAACCGTACATAACAAGCTTAACATCTATGAAAGCTGAGTATATCATTGAAACAGCAAAAGATTCCAGCGGAGCACGTGTCATCGAGGCCTTTCTTGCCTCAAATGCTGCTACGAAACAAAAACGCAGACTAATTATAAAGTATGCCTTGCTTCTTGATGTTATATGGAAATATATATATTTCAAAACCCGTAGAGTCCATACTCTAGCTTGTTTATATGATTAAATACCCAATACTGAAGCATAGGGAGAGTCAGAGTTGTCTTTCAATCTGTTTTTTCCTCTGTGTTTTTTTTTTTCATTTAGTTTCTTGGGCTACTTGTCAGTTTTTTTCAGGCAATTGTTCTTCACCTTGATGATGTTTCCTTTAACCCATGATTTCGTCGCAGGTTACGTGGACATTTTGGCGAGCTCTCATTACACACATCTGGTTCATTTACTGTTGAGAAGTGCTTCGATGCATGTAACTTGACACTTAGGGAAGCCATAGCAACTGAGCTGTTGGATGTGAGAGTTGATCTCTCGAAAGCAAAACAAGGGCCTTATCTGCTTAGGAAACTTGATATCGATGGGTAAGATATTATTCAGAAAACTTACCTTGCTTCGTTTGGCGTAAGTTGTAACACATCATGAAACTGGTACCACCAACATAAGAATTTACATTTCAGATGAAAAGAAAAGTAAAAGCCCTAAGAAAATTAGTCAAAAGGTTATCTGTAGCATTGATGCATGCATGTAATCTTCTGCATTTTTTAACTCATTCATTATTGATATGATGCGGAGTCATTTTGTTGTTGCAGTTATGCCAGTAGACCTGAGCAGTGGAAATCAAGACAAGAATCCAAGCAATCAACATATAACGAATTTTGTTCTGCATTTGGGTCCAACAAATCAAATTTTCCAAAGAACACCTTTGTCTCTGACGCATCAGAAGATGCATCTCAGGAATTAGAAGTAAAGAACACAAGGAAAGAGGTTGACCATCATCCTACTTCCGGGATTAAGCGTCACCGAGAAGAACATGCAAGGGATAAGGATGAACCTTTTGCAAGTGAAAAAAGGGCAAAACAGAGGAAGAATAAAACCAGTGAAGCAACAGATAAACCAAAACTAGCTGGCAGCAAAAGACCTTTCCTTTCTGGTGAGATGACTGGGAAGAATCGGCATTCAAATAAATTGAGAATTTAAAGGTTAGCCACTTGGTATGTCATTTAATCAAAGTTGCATTTTTCTCATCTCTGTGCCACATTATTTTCCATACCTAATTGTTGATGAGGATGCCTTTATAGTTGATGCCTTCATGGCTAGATCTAATAAAAACAGTTTTTTCATAGTACAATCCAAAAGAACTTATAGGTCTAAGTCTACTCTAGGAAACTGTTAACAGTAGGAAGCTTATAAGATGGTTTCTTATGTTTCAAACTTACAATTACATTACAGCATCCAGAAAAAAGTGAAAAAAAAATACACTATACTACCACACAAAAAAAGAAGGAAAGATCTACTAAGATAAAAGAAAATGATATCTATGGTTCTCTTGCTGTGGTATGCTGTTTCCTATTTCCTCCTACATCAGTTAGGGGATCGATCCTGGTACAAAAATACACTCTTGGTGTCAATCATACACACTCAGAGAGAGATGCGAAAACCAATTGGGATGCGTAAAGATTGAAAATTGATTGGTGTGGTTGTCTTTACTTGTTTTGTATAGGGCTGGAGCCAGACCTTGGGATTCTTCGGAAGCTATCTTTTTCACCTCTTACAGACTCTTCCTTGGTCCCCTTGTTTATCTGCAAATCTCTCACAGCTTTACTAGATGTGAAATCCATGGAAGTTGGTGCCATCTGACGACCCTCTACATTATTCTTGCTGCTAAACAAAGCTAAAAGTAATATAATCAGAGCTGCTGAGATCGTTGCCGATGTATGGAATCTCTTCATTGTGGATTTTCTTTTTGATCTGTTCTTTATCTTGGTGCTGTAGCTTGTTATGTTTCGGAGACGGCAATTGAGAAAACCTTTTGGTAGTGAGCTATGTCTGAGTTAAAGAGAAAGGAATAGGGATTGAAAGTCTTGTTGCTTTGTAGATTATATTATAGTTCCAAGAGACTTATTGGGATCTAAGCACGTGATCTAGTTTGACTGCTGTGCCTATAAACTTATATATTTCCCCAATTGTGTTCAGATGGTGAAGATATTTAATGGTTACTACTAGATCATTCACAACCTCACTGGTGCATACACATATGCATCCACATTGATTTACACATATTAGCCATGAAAATATGTGTGTTTAAGATGAGGATCATGTGATAGGTGCACGTGGTTACTGATGCTGTTTCTAATACTAGTATTAATTTAGTCCAACTTCATGAGAAGAAACGTTGCAGTTTAACAGCTCATGTCACTATGATAATCACCAACTTTTTTTATTTATTTTTAATTGCTACCTTTGAAGAGATGGAAGTTAAACAGTAACATAGGAGTTTCGTTTTAGCATACAAATACCGAATCAGTTAGCCTAAACAGTACAACATACCAAATGTGTTTTCTAGTTGGTTTCTTCAGGTTATTTTTAAACCACCGGCTTGCTAGTTCTCGTGTCTCGTATATAAGTAAGCTAATTGTAGTCCCATGGTTTGGCCTCTTGAAGAACTTCTAACTTCATGCATTGTCCCTTGTTTCCTAAGATCTGATAATGTGTCTTTTGTTATTGTAAACATAGTGGAGCTTTCTACAAACCTTGAATGTAATTAGAGAACAATATAGGACTCTTGGCCTGATCTGTGTAAGCTTTAAGTTTCAGTTTCCCGTGGAATAGATAAATGATTTACTTGAATTACAAAGAAAAGCTCTCAAACACAGCCAATAAAGAGCCGAGACCAATACACAGTTTGACATTTTGGCAATCTTACTTCAGCTAATAATAACAAATTAACAATCTTCAAGGATCAACAGAAGTAACAGCATTGGAGCTGCTGCTACTAGTGCTACTATTGCTACAAGCCACTCTCTTGTCTCTGCTTAGAAACCTCCTCAAGGACCTCAACCTTGTAGTCATTGGAGATTTTGGTTCTTCCTCCTCAACAATATACCTCACTGATGAAGACGATGATGATACATTTTGACTTCTAATGGAAGAATCATTGATATCCAGAACAACAGCTTCTTGGCTCTGAGAAGCAGCATTACCAGCACTGTCTTCTTGGGGCCCAACATTGGTGTTTCCGGTACTAACCTGATCTTGGCGACCCCATACCAAGACATTGGTGGGGAATTCCGGAGAAGAAGTTGAAATTTGAGACAAAGCATCATGGTTGTTATTATTGGTGCTACCAGCATGATCTGCATTGTCCGGAACATGTTCAACTCTCTTTGAGCTAGGTTGCTCAGGACCAAGAACGGTGTTTCTACAAATGGGACAAGTAGAGTGAGACTGAAACCACATATCAATACACTCAACATGGAAGCTGTGATTACACTTTGGAAGCAGCCTCGCTTTGTCTCCTTTGACAAGCTCAGACAAGCAAATAGAGCATTCCAAACCATCTTTGCAACTATCTTGTCTGAAAAAGACAATTGGTAAGGAACTGAGTTCAAAAGCGGAAAGTCCAGTGTTGGATTGAGCATCTTGGCCTGGTACAAAGATGAAACGGCGTCTTTGGCGGCGAGTGATTAGAGGCGGAGCAGTGGATGATGATTGGTCTTCTTCTTGTTCTTGCTCTTGTTGCTGCTGCTGTTGCTGTTGCTGGAGCTGATCTATTCTCCACCAGTAGAGTTTGGCGTAAAGATGGAGGATAAGGACGAAGAGAACCGCTATGAATAGAACAATGATAGCTGTGAGAATGATCTTGCTTGTGACCTCTTCTGTTGATAGATCACCAAACATAGAGCTATGAGCAGATCCATTATCGTCCATTGCTGTACGAAGGGGACAAGATCAGAACTTTATACTTAGGATATGAATTCCAACACAATCTGCTTTGATTATATGAAAGAAAATGATAATACAGAAGCAGAAAATGCAAGTTGAGCAGAGCAAAACATGGAATTGGATAAGGATATGAAATTAGGGTTTTTGTGAGAGAAGCACCAAAAAAAGGTAGAAAACTTTACCCTTTTAAAGGGTACCCAAATTGAAGGAGCTCAAGCTAAACAAAAACCCAGAAAGATTATGCAACAAAGGCTTAATTTTTTATTTTTTTCTGGAAAACAGAGCTCACAGAATCAAGACGAGAAGTGTTAATAAAGCGTGGAGCTGAGGGGGTTTACTTGTTTTTGGAAGAGGAGAGTGAGACAAAGGCAAAAACAAAGAAGAAAGGTTTGAAGAAGGGGACTGTGTAGGAGTTTCAATGTGAGTCGGCGGCAATGGAGGAAAAAAAGGCAAGGCAGTGTCGTGATAAGAAGCAAGGAGAAGAAGCAAGAATTGAGGGGAGATGAGTGAGTGGAGCCCAGTGATTTGAAATTGGAGTTGGGGAGCTACTCTGCTATAAATCTTTTTTCTTTCTTAATGCGTTAATTTGTAAATTTGTAACGGTTGCACCCCGCATACTGGGATTCGAACTTGGGCGCGCGCGTGCGCATGCTCGCAACCACTGAGCTACTGTGTTTTTCGTTGAAACTTACTGATTTAATTATATTTAACCTAAAACAACCGAGAATAACTTTCATTTTGGATAATATTGTCTTTTTATTATTGAAGTAGTTTTGAGAAATTGTTTTGATGAAAAGAAGATATGAGATTTTAGTCCGTTAATTCGTCGTCATCCTTCTCCATTACTCAGTTTTTTCCGGTAAGGCTCTTTCTCTCCATTAATTACACAAAAAAATAAAATACTAACTACATTCTTTTTTGTTTTTTTGTCTGAACTAAATTACTTAAAAGCACAGTAATAAATTTGTATTTGCTAAAGATAACTTGGTGACATATACTCTTTACTATTATGACCAATTCCAAAGTTGAATGTACTCTAAACCTTTGTTTTTTTTTCCCATTGTTTTCATTTCACACATGCAATGTTTGTTGACTTTGTTCTCATACCAATCACTGCATGCCTTTCTTTCGAGAGGCTTATCTCTTAAAATATACGCATTTGTTGTTTCATAGTACTGTTCTAGGAAACGGGTTTAGGGTTTTGGTTCTTTAACAGTAATGGTACTTTAAACCAAAAAAAGAAAAAAAAAAAAAAAGAGTAATGGGACTAGTAATTGCAATTCATCGAATATCTGGTTCAAATTTTAATAAAGTTACCTTAATGCAAAAAGAATTAGTATAAGAATATGGAGTACATTAATAGTCTAAAATGATGGTATGCACTGACTTACACATCTTTTAAGACTTTTTTCGTCTTTCCAAGAGATTGGTAACTCTCCACTATTTTTACTTTTGTTCTTTCAACCCTCAACTGTGTAACAAGAGAGGGAAGTAAAAGTGAGTCAGTGTTAATAATGGATGACAATATGTCATGCACTAGTTTTAAATAATTAGATGATTTAATCCAAATTATATTATTAAATTAATTAGTATATTGAGCAAATAAATACTAGCTTTTTATTGTTTCGATACCAAATGATGCGAAGAAAGAATTATCCTGGTCGAGGCCTAGGTTTAAGGATCTTGTCTTTTCATGAAGTGATAAACCTTAACTATATTTGCAAATTTCAGGCACTCATTAAATATATTTACAGACAAATATCGGATTTTTTTTAAAAGGTAGTATATGATAAACTAGTAGTACTTATTAACTAGTAGACTAGTACTAACTAATGGTATTAATTCGATTTTTTTAAAGTCAAATTCAAAAATATTTCATTCACATTATTAACTTGACTAGTATATCCGTAGTCAGCAACAAATGAACACATTAGCCAATCTTTGTGAAAAGTCCGATAAGAAAATGTGTTCTACCACCCAAAAACAAACATATTAGCCTGTTTTGAAAGCATTGTGGACATATTCGAATTCAAAACCTTTGGTATTACGAAAGCAGAAAAATTATTTATTTTAAAAAGCTTTCCAAGTCCTTATTGCGCAAGTGCTCATTACCCGAAAGGAATTCTGTAACTTTATTTTGTCTTGAAAGTTAAAAATATGGTTACTAGGCAAAATGATGAGAGTTAAATGATGATCTTCTTCACCCCTCCCTTAAATAACATATCCTCTCATCTTTAATCTTTCTCCCTAGATTCATATGGCTAACACCTTCTTATGTGATGATTAACTAGGTCAGTAATTTGTTGTTTATAACAATTCAAATCGGTTGAATTATTCTAATTAATGGACTAAAAAAATTGGTGTTATTTTTCTATTATCATATAGATGTATTTTTCTAGTTTCCTAAGATACGATTCACCCCAATTTCTTTTATTTTACATAATTAAACGTTTATATTCGATTTTTTAACTTAAAAATAAAGAAATTATTTTGTCTACTATAATTAGGATTGATTAGTTACAAATTACAATACATTTTAGTGGAATTTATGGTTGATCTTTGATGTATTCCATGGACTCACTGACGCAAATTTCAACTACGTAATTATTACGGTGACTACAATTTTCCCTTTTTAAGAACCTACAGTACTTGAATAAACATGTTTTAATATTTTCTCTATGGACTTTAGAATGAACATTTACAGGCTTTACTAAATGGACCATGGCTGATCAATTCCTGCAAATGGCAACATCAGAGTCTGATAACAGAAGAGGAAACGGGTCGGCCCGTGAATTGTTTATTGTATGAGCCGTATCAAATTGTGGCCCATATGAGTTCTAATGGAATGGGTCGAGTCACGAGTGTTATCAATGCCACGTTTATGTTTCGGATGTCAATTTGACACTCAAAAAGGGTCGGACCGGTCGTGTCTCTTATTTTTTGGCCCTTTCGATGATATCACTATATATGGGTATTTTTTTGCTTTGACTTTACTTAAGCTTAAACATCTCGTGATTTGTTTTTGGTATATCACCAACAACTAGTTGCCAAGTATATGGAATTTTGCAAACAGAATTTTTACCAAAACAATATTTGAATACATTTCTTTTTTGAATGGGATTAATGTTTAGGTGGGGTTTTGGTGCTAGGTTTTGTCGGGAGATTGAAAGGATTTTAATTTTCAGCTTTAATGTTTTGATGTAGGATTAGTTGCAAATCCAAATGTTAGGGTTTTTGTATTTGCAGACCAAAAAAAAGTAAAAATAAAGAGAACTTAGATTGACGGATTAATAAATCGTCGTAAAACAAAAGCCAACAACACATGTAAAAGATATCAGCTATTCAAACTTCAAAGTCATAACTTCTTAACTCACACACACACATAATGACATAACACATAAATATAGTATTTGTAAAAAGGTCAAGTGGTTAGATTTTGTTCTTTTTGCATGATCTTACCGGTCCAACTCAAAGCATTTACATATGTTATGTCTTTGTGAGGACGATCAATATAGAAGATAAGCTATCTCCATTTTTTTTTTGTACTTATATTGTAATACATTTATACATGTATTGATTTAAAAACCAATTTTATCTTATAAAGTCAAACGTTTTCTCTCCCTTGATTTATGAAAAATTCACGAGGAGAGCACAGATTTCGGGTCGTCATAAAATATAACATATGCTTATATATTCACACCTGTAGTACAAAAAATAGTGTTTATGTTATTATCGCTCGACTGTTATTTACTGTCGATTGTTTTTAAAATTTGCAAATGGTACGACAATCCTGAAGTTGTATTATATTATTATATACTTAATAGTTGTATCGGACCCCGAAAAGGAAAATAAAATAGGTGTATCCCTTTATTAGTAAAAGAGAAATACAACTATTTATTCGGACGAAAATGCCCCCGACATCATTTATTAGACAACAATTCATTAAGGTTAAATAAGATATTTAAAGCTAATGGGTCAAGTTTTATTTTTAAAATAATCCGAAATTATTAAATCGGATATTCTATCGGGTCAATTCTGGAGAAATAACCCGAGATTGAGAATTTTGGATCTGGATCAGAAAGATCCGCATCATTGACAAATGGGTCATCATATATTTTTTTTTTTGGGAAAATTTTTTAAACTGAACAAAATCTCAAAATTTCATCGAGAATTCAAGTTTTCTCCCTCATGAGTCACGACCCTTCACTGTACCAATAACGACATCAGTGAAAGTGATTGTCGGTGGTGACTCACCGGGAACGGTGATAATGTCGAAGGGAAAAATAAAAAACGATGTATTGTTTTTGTTTGTAACTTATAAAAAATTGTTCATTGCTGGATAATACATTAGAGTAAACAAAATTACTTCAAAATCATGACAAGATCAAGTGATGGGTTGATGTTCGATATTGTGATTTTTGCAGAAATCAGATCTTTAAATAAGAAGATAATAGCGATTTATTGTGTTTGGAGATTAAGGGAGAGTTTGGAGATCATCAAAGTAGTAGTTGAAGCTTATGTTGTGTGAAGCTTGGATTGTAAAACTCAATAAGAAAGGGAGAGATTGTTGATGTATTCTTAACTGAGTTTTACAACAAGATGAAAAGAAAAAGAAAAAGACATTTATGAAAGGCAAAGATGAAGATGAAGATGTTGATGCAGTCGCTGCATTAGTTCAGAGTACTACAAGAAGTAGTTCAGCGAATCAGATAAGATGGAGCTGAAATAAGGAAATCAGCTAAGGCGATTAATATTCAAACCATGAAATTTATGAAGACTAGAAGCTTGGAGAAGAGTCTAGAAGCATGAAGAGTTTCCTTTTTAGTAGAAAAGGAAACATGAAAAAGACTTTCCTATTCCATAAAAGAAAAGGAAATTTGCAAAGAGATTTGACAATTCCTATTAGGATTAGAATAGGAATTTAAGCTTGTATGGCCACGACCTATTGCGTATAAATAGGGAGCCTAAGCCTTTGTAGAGGTTAGTGATACACAGAGTTTTAAACCCTATTTTCCTACTGCAATTGCACAACAAAGAAGTAGTACTTAGGGGTCGAATCCCACGAAGACCAAGTTTTACTCTATGGTTCTATTGGTTCAATTTCAAGCTAAGACAATTCAAAGTTGGGTTTGTTTGGTAACAGTAACGCGATTAAAACGGTATAAAAAAAAGGCAATAAGCAAAACACTAGATCAGGGGTAATTCTCGGGAATTTCAGAGATAGCAACTAAACAACTATTCAGGGCATAGATTAAGTACCAGTCTAGAACTCAAACATAAATATAAACTGATCCACTGTCGTGGTATCAATAACTCTATCTGATCGATTCTGTGCGGAAACGCGGAGCACGTGCTCAGACATCCAGAGCACATGCTCGGCGGTCCATAAACCCTAAACTGTCGTTTGGGCCCAGAATCGCAGACAAGCATTAAAGAACATGAATGATAAGTTCACAAATCACCTACACATCAACTTTCGCAGGTCTAAGATAAATTGCCCACTAATGTCTTTTCTAGCAACCTATTACACTTTTGATGAATAGATAAACCTAGAATCATAGATTGGGTGATCAAATCAACCTAAGCATTAAGTCTAACAATAGTGAAGACAATCAATTATATAAAGCCCTATTTGTGTTCTGTTGCTAACCCATGAAACCCCTTTTGAAACCCCTAATCTAGCAAAGAAAACTACTCAGACATAGAGAAATGAATAGCCAACATAGATGAGAAATTCAATAGCATAAAAATATAAAAATCACAAGGGTTCAGAATCGCTTCTCTAACGTAGCCGCTCTTCCTCTTCCTCACAAAACGTCGCTCCCCCAAAAACCAAAAGAAAAAGGTAAGTATCTCACCCCTAAAACCCTAGGTTAAATAGCATACAAGTAGAGAAAAATAAGGAAAAATTCCAAATTCAAATCTCCCTATTAAAAAGCGATCTCCGCCTTCTTTCTCTCACAAAGGATCGCCTAAAATAAGGGGAATTAGGCAGGGAATCGGCGCCTAGATGCTTGCCACGTGTTGTCATGAAACCGTAGAGTTGGGAGCATGTGCTCGGAAATCGGGAGCATGTGCTCCTGGGTCTAAAATCAGCTTTTCTGCTCCAATTCAACTCCTTTCTGCTCCGATTGCTCCTGCTATTCCAATCCTTGCTTTTAGCTTCCTAGCCTCTTATTATAACCTGAAAAGGACTCAAACAACTACAAAACTATCAAATAAACGGGGTCAAAGTGAGTCAAAACCGTAACATATCAACTCCCCCGGACTTAGATCTTTGTTTGTCCTCAAACAAACTCAAACCAAGCGCCAAGAGAGTCAAGGTGGGAACTCGCAAAAATCTCAGAAACCGTGAGTAGACCATGACATGCAGACCACATGTGTTAGAACAAGCTATACCGATTCTCACCAAAAACTTCTCCAGCAAACATCTCCAAAACCAGAACCATAATTGGCAATCAAACCCAGAAAAAGATCACTTTCCAGACAAAGACTCTTTACATTCAATTAAAATTGGCGTGAGCTTCTCATTAAGGGCATTAAGCTAGTGAAATCGAGGCTTGGTAGACAAAAGGCTGTTTTAATGGTGGAGCTATAGAGTGTTTAGGGGTTACCATTACGTCGAAAGAGATGCAGGATATCGCACAAAAAGGTAAGGGAGAGTGGACTCATTGATGTCCACAACCTCTAATCACTCTCCTCTTCTTATCTTCTCAAACTCAGCCTCTCTTTTCTCCTCAGGGTACAACGCATGCTCGGGGGTGTGTAACACTAGCTCTGGTCCCATTCCATCATCCTTAAACGTTTTTTTTTTTTTTTTTTTAAACATATGAAGGATGATGGGGGATCTTCTTCAGATATTTCCCCTGGAGCATGCGGACCGTATCCTAGGCTCTCTCTCTGCTCAAAACAACTCGCGGACTCGGATGTATATAATTTCGGAACAGGTGCTCGCTGGGTTGGAGCACGTGCTCTGTCCGTCCGGCTCTTTCCTCTTTGGTTCTCCAGCAAGAGCGAGTTAGAGATTGTGTCAGTCCTGCTCTCCCCGACCGTTTTGCACATAGCTGCACAGAATGAGAAAACAAAAATACAAGTGCAAGTGGTTTGAAAGGAGGTTAGGCTCGGGGTGGGTACTAACTTAAAATGAGCTAGCTATTCAGGATCATCAAGATTGGTAAAATGAATAAGAAGTCCTGAATATGTGACACGTTCCCTATCCTAATGCCCAAAACAAGAAGAATTTAAATCCGGTTAGATTCCAATAAAGTAGAGTCTAAGTCTTTCCGGTGAAACCTTAATGGGATGAAGCTTTTCTGGCCAGGAGAAGGGTCCGAATGTGAAGAGGTATTAGCTCGTCTCTGTACTCTTAGTTCTGCAACAATGGTCACTAGGAAAAACGGTCAAACTCACAAATGGTTAAAAACATCACAGATTTCGGTCCTAATTCCCACAAGTTTTGGTTCGACTCACATGAAAACTGACTCAATAAAAAGAAAAATAAAGAAAACAAATGTCATAGGTGACCCTCCCCCGGACTTACTTCACACCGTCTCCGGTGTGAAAATAAGCCAAAGAGAGACCTAGACAAGAAGAAAAATAAAGATAACAATAAAAATGAAAATAAAATAAGGCGGATAGGACAATGATGGTGTGTGTAACCGCGATCAGGCGTCGGAATCGTCTGGGCTCTCGCTCTCCGAACGGGCAAGGCGGCGCCTCCGACGTGGTGGTCTCACCGGTGGGCTTGGGTCGGCGGCGGTGGTGGTGTGGTGGCAGCAACCGCGAGATAGTGCCGTCAGGAGCCTCCGCATCAAGCTGTTGTTCTTCTGCTGCGACTCGACCATCCATCTCCTGTACTCAGCGGTATCGGGCTCATCAGAGATCGGTGGGAGATCAAACTCACCCTGAGGATCGGATGATGTGAATGGTGGAATGCTGTCCTCGCGGTGGTGGGATGAGCTAGCAAAGTCCGCTGGTGGTGGATCAAACTGGGTAGGTGGAGGCGGAACATCTCCCAGAAGCAGTGGGGCGCGGGAGAAACGCAGATCATCCACCGTGGCTAGCTGCGTAAGCTCAGGAGCTGGGAGGCGAATGCTCCCCTGATTACCGTTAGGGCCACCGTACCGGTATGTGTAGAAGGGATTGGCTAACTGGATGACTCGGGAGTGGACCAGATGCTGTATGTCAATGCGCTCCCTCTGCTCTACACGAGAATACCTCGTCAGATCGATCCGCATGTGCTCAAAGAGATGAGTGAGAAGGCTGCCAATCCTCTCTGTATGGCCAGAAGTCTTGTGCTTAGCAGCACAGATCATCTCAGCGAAGTGCATAGCCATGTTGCACCGCACATCAGATGGAGCAGGTGCTCCAGGAAACATAGCATGTGCTTCGGGAGCCGCGGGTGTCAAAAAGCTGCACCCCAAGTACAACATCAGCAAGTGGTCGTGGTGGACTTTGTTCCCGATGTCGCGGTTGAAGACGAGGTTGCTGAAGACGCGGGAGGCGATCCTGACTGCGGGATGCCGGATGCTCGTCTAGCTGGCCCTGTTGGAGCGGTAGGGCCCCAAAGCTATCAAGCTCCAAAAGGTGGCTGCCTCTGGGAACTTCCTCGGGAAGCTCATGTTCTCGTCCTCGAGATAGAACCCGTAATGGAGGCCGAAGTCATGCAGGGGCAATTCGTAACGGCGCCCGCCGGCCTTAAAAGAGAATGTGGCACCGGCGATGGATTTCTTCTCGGGGTCAGCGTGTGTGAGTGTGGCGGAGGCGAGGCACTGCTGGACCAAGTCAGGGTATAAGTCTCCCTCCCAAGTGGTAAAGATCCCAACACGCGCTTGGCACAATATCTGGTAGACTTGGTAGTGCAAGCCAAGCATCTTGAGCGTGTCATCACAAAGAGTGCGGGTGGGCTCGATCTTTACGGACAGCAGCTTGTTGTATTGGTTGGCGTCCCTCTGATCCCAAACCGTGTCAGACTTGGCGGGTAACGAGTCATCGTTCATGTTGAACGGTTCTCCCTCGCACCGTGGCCACGGGAATGATTGTGAATCGTCGGTTGGTCTCTTTGTTGTGCTCTTTCTTCCCGAGGTAGAGCGTCTAGGGGCCATTTTGTACCTTGAGTGTGTGCCTAAATGGACTAGAGATTGAGGATTGTGGTGGATAATAAAGCAATCTAGTCTCAAAAATCACTGAAATCGGTCTATTTTTGAAAAAGTTAGCAATGGGAGAGAATGAGAGCTTCGACGGCGACGAGGAGAAGAAGAGAAGAAAGAAGGAAGAAGAAGGAGAAGAAAAGAGAGAAGGGTTTGCGATTTGGTGGGTTACCTGGGCCTGGGCCTGAAATTTATTAAACTTACCTGGCCCAATCGCTCTTCTCTTTTTCTTTGGTTCTCAGTTCGCCGAGCATGTGCTCGGGTTGCTCGCGTCCTGCGAGCATGTGCTCCGCGTCTTCTTCCAACATTCCTGAAACCGAAAAGAGAAGAAACAAATCCTAAAAAGAAAAAGAAAAACTCAGCAATATATACCTGGTGGGTTGCCTCCCACCCAGCGCTTGTCTTAAGTCATTAGCTTGACTCGAAAGCTCCTTAGGCAGTAGGAGGATCGCCTAGGGCGACGGTCTCACCCCTTGCATGCTCAAAGACAGCAAGATACGGCTTCAGCCTCTGTCCATTCACCATAAATTCTCCTCCTTTTGTGTCCAGCAACACAACAGCCCCGTATGGTCTAATCTCCTTGATGGTGAAGGGTCCGGACCATCGTGAACTTAGCTTTCCGGGAAACAGTTTCAGCCTAGAGTTGAACAACAAGACTTGATCATTAGGAGCAAAGGTCCTAGTGAGGATCCGCTTGTCATGGTAGGCTTTGGTACGCTCCTTGTAGAGTTTTGAGTTTTCATAGGCGAGGTGCCTAATCTCCTCTAGCTCATGCAGTTGCATCTTCCTCCTTTCATGGGCGCTCTTAGTGTCAAAGTTCAGCATTTTTACTGCCCAAGCAGCCTTGTACTCTAGCTCAACAGGAAGGTGACATGCCTTACCATAGACCAAGTGAAACGGTGTAGTCCCCAGGGGTGTTTTATAGGCGGTTCTATAAGCCCATAGAGCCTCATCTAGCTTCTGAGACCAATCCTTCCTTGTTGTGTTCACTGTTTTTTGCAAAATGCTCTTAATCTCCCGGTTAGAGATCTCAACTTGGCCGCTTGTTTGTGGGTGGTAGGGGGTGGCGACCTTGTGCCTCACTCCATTCTTCTTGAGAAGACTCTCAAAGACCTTGTTAATGAAATGCGATCCACCATCGCTAATGACTACCCGTGGGACACCAAACCGTGGGAAAATAACCGACTTGAACATCTTGAGCACGGTCTTTGCATCATTATTGGGGCTGGCCAAAGCTTCTACCCACTTGGACACGTAATCGACAACCACCAATATGTACTCATTGCCGAATGAGTTTGGGAAAGGTCCCATGAAGTCAATTCCCCAAACATCAAATACCTCAACCTCCAAGATGAAATTCTGAGGCATTTCATTCCTCCTGCTGATGTTCCCTTGTCTCTGACATGTGTCGCAAGTAGACACGAACCGCTGCGCATCTCTGAACATGGTAGGCCACCAATAACCCGCTTGAAGAGCTTTGGACACGGTTTTGAAAGTAGCAAAGTGTCCAGCATAGGGTGAGCTATGGCAATGAAACAAGACTCCAGGAACCTCCTCCTCAGTCACACACCTCCTGAAAACACCATCCGAGCAATGCCTATAGAGGTAAGGCTCATCCCAAAAATACCGCCTTATGTCTTTTAGGAACTTCTTCTTCTTGTTCCCCATAAACTCAGTAGGTTCTTTCTCTGCTGCTAGGTAGTTTGCATACTCTCCAAACCAAGGAAAACTCGGCTGTTTGTTGGTATCGATTGCCTTGCAAGGGGTTTTCGGAGCATGTGCTCCCAGGCGGAGCATGTGCTCGGCGGGATCAAAGATGTCGATCGAGTAAACATGTTCTTCAGGAAGGCTATCATCCAAGGGTAGCTCTTCTTCTATCCTCATTCTTGACAAGTGATCTGCAACTCCGTTCTCAATACCCTTCTTGTCTTTAATCTCCAAGTCAAACTCTTGAAGCAACAAAATCCAACGGAGTAGCCTTGGTTTTGCATCCTTCTTGGTCAGTAGATACCTCAATGCTGCATGATCAGTGTGAACAACCACTTTGGAACCAACAAGGTATGATCGGAACTTCTCAAAAGCAAACAAAACCGCTAAAAGTTCTTTCTCGGTTGTAGCGTACTTGCACTGAGCCTCATCCAAGGTGCGGCTGGCATAGTATATCACGTGCAGCTTCTTGTCTTTTCTCTGTCCCAGAACCGCTCCCACGACATAATCACTCGCATCAGTCATGACCTCAAAGGGAAGGTCCCAATCAGGCGGTTGCACAATCAGAGCGCTAACCAAAGCTCCTTTGATCGTGTGAAAGGCTCCCAAGCAAACAGAATCGAAATCAAACTTCACTTCCTTACACAACAGCTGGGTAAGTGGTCTTGCTATCTTGGAGAAATCCTTAATGAACCGTCTGTAGAAACCGGCGTGGCCAAGGAAACTGCGGATCCCTTTTACCAAATTAGGCGGTTGTAAACTCATCATCACCTCAACCTTGGCTTTGTCAACCTTAATCCCCTTTTCAGAAATCTTGTGTCCCAGCACTAACCCATCTCTGACCATGAAGTGGCATTTCTCCCAATTCAGCACCAGATGTTTGTCTTCACACCGCTGCAACACCCTGCACAAATTAGACAAACAAACGGAAAAGGAGCTCCCATAGACGGAGAAATCGTCCATGAAAACTTCCATTATATCCTCAATCAGGTCAGTGAAAATGGACATCATGCATCGTTGGAAGGTCGCTGGTGCATTGCACAAGCCAAATGGCATTCTGCGGTAAGCAAAGGTGCCGTAAGGACATGTGAATGTGGTCTTCTCTTGATCGTCGGGATGGATTGGGATCTGAAAGAAACCTGAATAGCCATCTAAGAAACAGTAGTAAGGATGGTTAGCCAATCTCTCAAGCATTTGATCAATAAACGACAAAGGAAAATGATCTTTACGGGTCGCAGCATTAAGTTTTCTATAGTCTATGCACATGCGATGTCCCGTAACTGTCCTAGTAGGAATCAACTCATCCTTATCATTCTTAACCACTGTAATTCCACCTTTCTTAGGGACTACATGAACTGGACTAATCCAGGAACTATCAGAAATAGAATAAATTACACCCGCATCTAGAAGTGTCATTATCTCTTTCTTAACAACATCCTTTAGATTCGGGTTCAACCTCCTCCGATGTTCTACCGAAGTCATTGATTCATCTTCTAGATGTATCCTATGCATGCAAAGATCTGGTGAGATTCCTGGGATGTCATCTAGTGAATACCCTAGAGCCTTTCTATACTTCCTAAGTTCACAAAGGAGCAAAGCGGTCTCTACATTGTTTATTTCAGAGTTCACTATCACGGGTTATGTAGAGTTAGGACCTAGGAACACGTACCTTAGCCCGGCTGGAAGTGGTTTTAGCTCTACCTTTGGAGCTCTTAACTCGCTCCAAGGACCGTCCGCTGACTTTACCGGAGCATGTGCTCCGGAATCCGGAGCAGGTGCTCCCTCGGCGGATTCCTCCCCTGATTGATTCTCATCGTCTAGGCTGGCGTAAGCTACCAGTTGCTGGAACCGTGTACCTGCATCCAAAATGCGTGTAAAACCATCAGCTTCCTCATTCAAGAATCCATACTTACCCTCTGCCTTTGTCAAGGTAACCTCCAACGGGTCGAGAGTGAGAACTTCATCGGTAACCTCATGTGCAACCTCTGAACCATCATCAACCACAAAAGTTTGACTATCTATCATAGGATTCTTGAGCAGCTTATTCATCTCAAACCTTGTGATCATATCCCCCAGCTGGAGATCGATCGCTCCCCCTTGCACATCTATAATCGCACCAGCTGTGCATAAAAATGATCTACCTAAGATCAGGGGGTCACGTGGTTCTTCTTCAAGTTCCAGAACCACAAAGTCTGCTGGTATAAGCGTGTCCCCTATCTGGACATGTAAATCCTCCAACACTCCTATGGGGCGCTTGGTGGATCTATCCGCGAATACTAACGAAATCCGTGTAGACTTGAACTTCGTGTATCCCAGCCTTTTAGCCACTGAATATGGCATAAAGTTCACACTGGAACCTAGATCACAGAGGGAGTTTGCAAAAATCGTTTTACCGATTCTCACGGATAAGATAAATCGCCCTGGATCATCTCTCTTCTTTAGCACTTTGTTTTGCAGCACATCACTGCACTCTCTTGAAACCATCATCACGTTCTCTTCCTCTGACACTCTCCCAGAAACTAACCCTTTCACATATCTCTTCAAAGCAGGTATCATCTGAACAGCATCAGCTAGGGGTAGTTTTACCGTCAATTCTCTCAACATCTCCTTGCACTTTGCATCCTCCAAATCCTTGCGAGATTTCTTAGGAGGAACAGGGTAAGGAACCCTAGGGGTGTACACGCGTGCAGGAGGTACCTCAGTAGGAACGGTCTGATCGGGAGTCGGGAGCACGTGCTCGCTGGGTGGGAGCACATGCTCGCCGGATGCTTCGGCTTCTTTTTGACTCAACGGAGGAGTCTCAGCAGCATGTTGAGGAATGTATTCTTCAGCAATACCCTTGCCCTTGTCAAGCCTAGCGGATGGTGCTTCTCTAGGGGGTAACTTCTTTTAGCTCAATCGCATTGACATACTCGTTCCGTGGGTTTGCTTCCCCTTTTCCGGGCAGAGTCCCAGGAGTTCTTTTCACGGCTTCAGCAGTCTGTGCAACCTGAACATCAAGCTTCTTCACATGTGACATTACTGCCTCATACTTCCCATTAAGGCCATTGTACATGGTATCGACCTTAGTGTTGATTTCCACTGAAGCTTTTTGTTGATTCACCAAGAGTTGTTGCATCATGTTTTTCAGCTCATCCTGAGAGCTGCTAGCAGATGAAGATCCCAACTGCTGGTTGGTGAAAGGCAGTGCTTGATGAGCGCTTGTATATGCCTGCTGGTTCCCCCATTGGAAACGGTTTTGAGTGGGCACAAACTGTTTGCCTTGGAAGTTGTTTGAGAAGGTTTTCTGATAACCCATCTGATTCTGAGCTCCTTGCTGCGGATACACCTGATCCTGAGGATTCTCCACGTTGGTGCTTCTATAGGACAAATTCGGATGGCTTCTGTAGTTCGGGTTGAAACCCCTGTTCTGCACAAAACCTTGCCCACTCACATAATTAACCTCCATCGTTTCATCCTCTCCATCACAAATCTCCTGAGCTAGCGGCATGTCTCCGGTCTCATCGACAAAATGGACAGTTTTCTGGCTCCCCTTCAGAAGAAGGTTCACCTTGGCTGTCAACTCGTCAATCTTTTGCGTATCGACACTACTGACCTTCACGGACCTGTCATACTCAGGAGCCTTGTTGCTGGAGCTTGCAGCTAGGTTCTCAATCAACTGATATGCTCCTTCCTTAGACTTTGTCATAAAATCCCCATTGCTGGCCGAGTTGAGAGCGTTTCTGTAGTCCCAGTTAACTCCATCATAGAAAATGCCCAGAATCTGTTCATCACTGAATCCATGGTGCGGACACTCTCTACGGTACTCTTTGTACCTCTTCCAAGCCTCGCAGAAGGCTTCTCCAGTGTGCTGTTGGAACGATAAAATCTTGTTCCTCAGGGCAGCGGTCTTAGCCTTGGTGTAGGAATGGTCCAGAAACGCCGATCTACACTGTTCCCATGATGTCAGAGACCCAAGTGGCAATGACTTCAGCCAACGTGAAGCTCTATCCGCAAGTGAGAAGGGAAAGAGCTTGCACTTCAGAAAGTCTGGCGGTATCCCATTTGAACCAGTGGTGCTACATATCTCCTCAAAATTCTCGATGTGGTCCATCGGAATCTCAGCTGGGAGACCGTGAAATAGGTGCTGCTTCACTAGAGAGATCAACTGTGGCTTGATCTCAAAATCTTGTCTCTGGATGGTGGGAGGAACAATCGTCGCTCGGTTGGTGTAGAACACATGCAGGTTGTCCTTGTCCCCAATGGACGGTTGTGGCGGCGCGGCTCTTTCGTGTTGAGCACAGAGCAACTGCCCCAACTGTTGTCGAAGTTGCTGCAACTCGGCAGCCATATCCTCATTGTTTCTGTTGTCACCCATGTTGACGGATTGAAACTTTCTGTTCTTGCGGTTTGTTCTTTCTGCCAAATAGAGCTCTGCGGCTGACAAAGCAACTAGTTCTTCGGTGTTGTTTCTTCTTGTAGATCTTCTTGACATGCACCTGAAACACACGCACAGAAGAAGCAGAAAGACAAATCAGTAAGGTCTTAGTCTAGTAATTTCGCCGAAAACCAAAGGTAAAAATTTGGTCCCCGGCAACGGCGCCAAAAACTTGATACACAGAGTTTTAAACCCTATTTTCCTACTGCAAGTGCACAGCAAAGAAGTAGTACTTAGGGGTCGAATCCCACGAAGACCAAGTTTTACTCTATGGTTCTATTGGTTCAATTTCAAGCTAAGACAATTCAAAGTTGGGTTTGTTTGGTAACAGTAACGCGATTAAAACGGTATAAAAAAAAGGCAATAAGCAAAACACTAGATCAGGGGTAATTCTCGGGAATTTCAGAGATAGCAACTAAACAACTATTCAGGGCATAGATTAAGTACCAGTCTAGAACTCAAACATAAATATAAACTGATCCACTGTCGTGGTATCAATAACTCTATCTGATCGATTCTGTGCGGAAACGCGGAGCACGTGCTCAGACATCCGGAGCACATGCTCGGCGGTCCATAAACCCTAAACTGTCGTTTGGGCCCAAAATCGCAGACAAGCATTAAAGAACATGAATGATAAGTTCACAAATCACCTACACATCAACTTTCGCAGGTCCAGGATAAATTGCCCACTAATGTCTTTTCTAGCAACCTATTACACTTTTGATGAATAGATAAACCTAGAATCATAGATTGGGTGATCAAATCAACCTAAACATTAAGTCTAACAATAGTGAAGACAATCAATTATATAAAACCCTATTTGTGTTCTGTTGCTAACCCATGAAACCCCTTTTGAAACCCCTAATCTAGCAAAGAAAACTATTCAGACATAGAGAAATGAATAGCCAACATAGATGAGAAATTCAATAGCATAAAAATATAAAAATCACAAGGGTTCAGAATCGCTTCTCTAACGTAGCCGCTCTTCCTCTTCCTCACAAAACGTCGCTCCCCCAAAAACCAAAAAGAAAAAGGTAAGTATCTCACCCCTAAAACCCTAGGTTAAAAAGCATACAAGTAGAGAAAAATAAGGAAAGATTCCAAATTCAAATCCCCCTATTAAAAAGCGATCTCCGCCTTCTTTCTCTCACAATGGATTGCCTAAAATAAGGGGAATTAGCGCCTAGATGCTTGCCACGTGTTGTCATGAAACCGTAGAGTTGGGAGCATGTGCTCAGAAATCGGGAGCATGTGCTCCTGGGTCTAAAATCAGCTTTTCTGCTCCAATTCAACTCCTTTCTGCTCCGATTGCTCCTGCTGTTCCAATCCTTGCTTTTAGCTTCCTAGCCTCTTATTATATCCTGAAAAGGACTCAAACAACTACAAAACTATCAAATAAACGGGGTCAAAGTGAGTCAAAACCGGAACATATCAGTTAGCACAAAAAAGCAAGAGAATTCTTAGACATTAAAGTTATGTGAGTTCTTGTAGGAAAGCATAACGCTTAAGGGGACTAAGGGGTTTGTCTTGAGAGGTTCTTGGATTGTGTATAGATCCATGAACATGAGAGATTAGATAATTGATTGAGTGAAACTTGTAAGGTTACTAAACAAATTGTCTAATAAAGAAGTTTTATTTTGAAGAACCCCTGTCTTAGTTTGTGACTCAGTTTTGTATCTCAGTTTCCATACATATCAATAGCTCTTGCGTTTTCAATTGGTATTAGAGCGGCACTTGTGAGATTACAAACAAGTAAGATCCTGTGGAGAAGATGGAGAGCTATCATGGACTTGAGTTCGGTTCAAGAGTAATATTAGGTGATGGAAACTACAGTTTTTGGAAATCAAAGATGAAGGCAGTTATAGGAGGCATTGATGTATATGCTTGGAAAGCCATATTGGAAAAGTGGGAAGAACCAAAAATCAAGGATGAATCAGGAGTGGAGGTTGCTAAGCCAGAGAAGGACTAGACTAACGACGAATTGAAGAAATCAAAATATAACGCCAGAGCACTCTCTGCTATTCACAATAGTGTTGGAAGAAACCAGTTTGAACTGATTCAGGGATGTGAAACAGCAAAAGAAGCATGGGATATCTTGCAAACTCACTTTGAAGGAACCACTAAGGTGAAAAATTTAAGGAAAGACATGTTAGCTTCAAGATTTGAAAAGCTAAAGATGGAAAGCTATGAGTCAATATCTGATTTTAGTTCCAAGATAAGTTCTTTAGCTCATGAAGCATTGACTCTTGGGAAAAAATATAAAGACAAGAAATTGGTGAAAAAATTTCTAAGATGTCTGCCTACAAGGTTCATGGCGTACAAGACTGCTTTGAGTGTGTCTCATAACACGGAAAATCTTAGTTTTGGAGAAGTTGTTGGTATGCTTCAAGCTCATGAGATGGAACTGGAAGGTGCGAATAGATGAGATATTTTTGCTCTTGAAAGAGAGAATCACGAAGTAGAACAAGAAGATTCGGTTGGTTTGCTGGCCCAAAAATTTAGTCGAGTGTTGAAAGAAGCAGAACAAGAACTAGGTCAGATGAGGTTCAGCTCGATCAAAAATAATCCAGAGAAAGATGAAGCTGTCAAGAAGACATACATGCAATGTCATGAGTGCAGAGGATATGAACACTATAAGAATAATTGTCCTACAATCAAAAGAAGAGAAATTAAATGTTTTATGTGCAAAGGTATTGGACATACTCAGCTAGAATGTGGCAATGATCGGAAACTTAGAAAAGAAAAATCTAAACTGAGAGTTGAAGATGATTCAAAGGAAGATAATGATAATGGAACAGAACTAAATAAGCTTGGTGCATTCTTGGGAGTCACTACATTTGCTGAAGGAGAGGAAGTTTCAGAATCTGAATCTGAAGGTGAACAAATAGATGAATTTACAGAATATTACAAGGAGGTGCGTGAAACACTGATTAAGATTGGAAGAAAATCAGACCTTATTAAAAGAGAAGCGTCGTCTTGATGCACTTATTAAGTCATTGTAGATTGAATTGAGGGATACAAAGAAAATCAGTCAAGAAAGTGTAACATTAATGAAGGACAAGCAGACCGTTTCTACTAGAACAGGAAAATTTAACAGAGGTTTGGGATATACTGGAAAAGAAGGATTTCAAACAAGGCAGATCAAGTTTGTAGCTGAAGGTGTTTCTCTACCAAATCAAAGCAAATCTGGTAGTAATACAACCAAACATATTGGTTGTTATTTTTGTGGGAAGAATGGGCACATAAAAGCATATTGCTACAAATTCAAAGAAAGAGTAAGTAGTCTCAAACACCAAGGAAAATTTTTGTGGAAATGGATTTCGTAATCAAATTGGGTAAAGAAATCTGATCTGTATTAGATGGCATCGAGTATGTGTGAGAGAAAGGAACATCAGACTGTTGATGATGAGAGTTCACGTCATATGACAGAAACATGGAGCAATCTACAAAGTGTTAAGAAAAGAGAAGGAATCATTCGAATCATTCTCAAGCAAAAGAAAAAACCTGAAACTGACTCTGAAACTGCAACAGAACGTGAATATGTAGAAAATCCTAATTCTGCATCAGAGAATGCAATTGCAACAGAGACGACAACTATCATTTCTACAAAGAATGCAATTGCAGCGGAAACTGCAGCTAAGACTGAAACTGTTATTGAACCTACAACTACAACAGAACCTGCAACAGAAGATTGCAGCAAGATAGAGGGTGACAACTACACAATGTTGTATAATAAATGACTTAAACTAGCTGAGGAGAATTCGGTGTTGACAAGAGAGAGACTCAAGTTAGAGGCTAAGGTTGCAGAAATACAAAAATATGCTATAGAGAAAGAAGAAGAAGCAGTAGAAGTTAGATTACAACTTGAAGAAACTCAAAAGAATTTGAGAATGCTTAATAATGGCACAAAACAGTTGGATCATATTCTGAACATTGGCAAAACTGATCGATATGGTCTTGGATTTAAAGTAAATCTTTCAAAATCAGATCCAATGTTTGTTTCCGCTGGTTATTAGAGAGAGCTACATCCATGTGGGAGAAGAAATAAGAAGAGAATATATGGTCTGCATTATCAAAGTCAAAGCCCAGAAAATAAAAAAATAAAAGAAAATAATATTCCGTGAGACAAAGAAAAATTTGCTAGTCCATGATCTTCATGACGTGGTAATTTCTTCTTCGTTTTCTTTGGCTGCAAATTTTGGATCTTACATATGAAAGGTGTTCTGGAATCTTGAGAGCGAGATCTTTTCAGGGATATAGAGAACATTGTTGGGTTCATTATAGTTTGATAGAAAATTCCTTGGGAAGTTGTGAAGATGTTTTTAACTTGTGTGTGCTCACAAGCAGGGGGAGAAGAAGATGATTTTAGATCTACAGTTCTTTGCTGGAATTATATTGTGCTTGAGAGACACACAAAGTTAAAAAGGGAGAGATGACATAATACAACAAAGTGATGTGGATGTAAAACAAAGAATGACATTCTCATCTAAACATTAAGTACGTGTTTTGGTTCTAAAACTCAATCATCAAGGGGGAGATTGTTGGTGTTATGAAGATCGAGTTTTAGATGCTGCAGAGATATTTACTTGGAGATTAAAGGAGAGTTTGGAGATCATCAAAGTAGTAGTTGAAGCTTATGTTGTGTGAAGCTTGGATTGTAAAACTCAATAAGAAAGGGAGAGATTGTTGATGTATTCTTAACTGAGTTTTACAACAAGATGAAAAGAAAAAGAAAAAGACATTTATGAAAGGCAAAGATGAAGATGAAGATGTTGATGCAGTCGCTGCATTAGTTCAGAGTACTACAAAGAAGTAGTTCAACAAATCAGATAAGATGGAGCTGAAATAAAGAAATCAGCTAAGGCGATTAATATTCAAACCATGAAAGTTATGAAGACTAGAAGCTTGGAGAAGAGTCTAGAAGCATGAAGAGTTTCCTTTTTAGTAGAAAAGGAAACATGAAAAAGACTTTCCTATTCCATAAAAGAAAAGGAAATTTGCAAAGAGATTTGGCAATTCCTATTAGGATTAGAATAATAATTTAAGCTTGTATGGCCACGACCTATTGCGTATAAATAGGAAGCCTAAGCCTTTGTAGAGGTTAGCACAAAAGAGCAAGAGAATTCTTAGACATTAAGGTTATGTGGATTCTTGTAGGAAAGCATAATGCTTAAGGGGACTAAGGGGTTTGTCTTGAGATGTTCTTGGATTGTGTATAGATCCATGAACATGAGAGATTAGATAACTGATTGAGTGAAACTTATAAGTTTACTAAACAGATTATCTAATAAAGAAGTTTTATTTTGAAGAACACCTGTCTTAGTTTGTGACTCAGTTTTGTGTCTCAGTTTCCATACATATCAATAACTCTTGCCTTTTCACATGAGACATGTTATCTTTGTGGAATTGTATATATATAAAAAAATGGAATATCTTAATACAAGCCGTCCAATTGCTTTATTTTACAATACCATTTCTCAATTAAATTGGATTACAAAAACATTAAAAATTGAAATTAGAAACTTAGACAAAGAAAAGGAAGAACTTGTCATACCAAAAAATTATAGTATTAGGGCGAGTTCTTTTCAAGATAGATAAACAGATAAGCCGATGTGCTGTGCTTTGAAATGGATGCATAATAGAAATTTAACCACCAAAAAGAAAATGTTAACTTATAACTTATAAGTGAAATAAAAAATACAATATCAATTTGTTTTTCCTTATTTTATCGCGAGGCAAGAAAACGACAAGCTAGACAAAACCTGAATTTGAGGTACATGAATCAAAATAAATATAACAAATCTATCGGTTATGAGAATACATTATTAGAGATTCTCTAAATTTGATTGAACTTAAAATTTCTCGGTGGGGGGAAAAATAACGGAGATGAATCCCTTTTTTTATTTACGTGAAAACTTAGATATAATCAAATACCTAAAAGCTAATACAATATGTTATCGTTTTGTAAAGTTACTAGTTAGAAAACATTTTATGCTCTCAATCTGAGCCTCAGGGTTCTAAATTCCCTTTTTAATTTTATTTTACATGATAGAGAGATAAATAAAGCATACAAAAAGGAGGTCCAGCCCAATTCCTATAAGGTTTTTTCGGTAATATTTAATGTCAAATCTTCATATTCGATTCCACTAAAGGGATAACTATTCTTAGTATGTCTTTTAAAACTCTATCATGCAAATCTTTGATTAGAAACAAAACAAAAAACAATTCATACCATCATAACCTACTGTTAATAAACACTAATGAAAGTATTAAACATCTTAATCATGATGAGTGCTACTTTTAATTTAGACTCTGAAGCAAAACATTTTGTCGTCTAAAATTCACACAGCTTAAGTAACTTTTATGAATGGATTCGAATGATTCCAAGTATGAATCACAACAAGAACTATTTATCGTGTAAATGTGTAATACCACATACGGGATGAGCCATTTAATAAGTACAATATTTGAAAAGTCGAAGACCCTATTTTTTTAAAGTAACTTGTTAGCTATCATATACGCCATTTGCTCATTAGTAAACTACGAGAAAAGAGAAAAAAACACATGAACAGCTTGATGGATTTTTATAACCCCAAAATAACAAAAAGTCAAACAAAATAAATAGTATCCATTAACGAAAAAAAAAATAAAAAAAAATAGTATCATATGATCTTCTCTTTTATCTACCTTTCGTTCTTTATGACCACTATCTAATGTTAAATGTGGCTTCCACTTGGCATAATTAAAAATAGTATAAAAAATATCCTCCATAAGGCAAAAAGTAAAGAAAGAAACAAAAAAAAAAAAAATAAAGATGTCTTTCTTTTTCTAATAATTTTTAGAGGATATTAAAAAAAGGTGTGTAACACCACCACCACTACGAGCCACTACTAACCAGCCGCCCCAAAAGGTAAACGCCTCTCCCATATTTAAAAAAAAAAAAATCATCATACTATTCTTCACATTCTTCTTTTTTATATATTCCTATTCTTTTTTTTTTATATACAGTATATATTAAATTTCGTATCATAATGTTTGTGGCCATCATTATTATTTTTATCATCAAAATTTTCAATTTCATGATCAACATCATAGCACGCACGCACGCACCTCCAAAGATGAAATGACCCAATTTCTTTCTTGTTTTCTTTCTCTTCCAATAATAAATTGGATCGGATCGAATAGTCAAAACGCATAGAAAACTTACTTTTTTAACCATTATCAAAAATGACAAAACAAAACCAGACAAACGAAATGACTAAATTGAAAAACAATTATAGTCTTATAGATATGAAGAGTAATATAGCGCTGACTTTAATAATAGTTACATAGACATTCATACTTTCATAGGGTTGTTGTACTTAAGCTTCTTTTATTAGAAAAGGAATAATAATAACTATATATACTATATAAATTAAAAAAACTTTACATTAAAAAAAATCATAACCACAACCACAATCAGGGCAAAAAGATAACATGATAAAATAAAAATAAAAAAAGTAACTTTGGGTGTGACAAGAAGTTTTCGTCTGTTTGGTCTGACTATTCCCTTTGGTCAACGATGGTATTGAGAGCCATTTTACAAGCTTCGGACACAGAAACCCAGATTGGATAATCATGTCTTTTGTTTCTTTTCCCTCTCCTTCTCCTTCTTCTTCAAGCTTTCTCAATCTTTCTCAGCTTCTTCTTCTTCTTCTCTTGTTCTCGCCATGATTGACGAGAAGAAGATGAGATCTAAATCCTTTGGTTATCTTGTGAGACCAGTAAAGCCTTTGAGTCCTCCTCACATGGTTCTGTTTGTCCTTTTCTATGTTCTTTCACTCTCTGTCTTCTTTCTTACAGTTTCAGAGGCTGCTTGTAATCCACGGGATCGAGATTCTCTCCTTTGGTTCTCTGGCAACGTATCATCTTCAGTCTCTCCTTTGCATTG
The DNA here is from genome assembly GCF_030686135.1 of Camelina sativa. NCBI lineage: Eukaryota > Viridiplantae > Streptophyta > Magnoliopsida > Brassicales > Brassicaceae > Camelina > Camelina sativa. The sequence continues at coordinate 24,131,362 of NC_141886.1, read as the reverse complement.
GAATCCGTCTACTGATTGTTGCTCCTGGGAAGGAATCTCCTGTGATGATTCTCCTGAAAACCGAGTCACTTCGATTCTTTTGCCTTCTAAAGGACTCTCCGGCAACCTCCCGTCCTCTGTTTTGGATCTTCGTCGTCTCTCTCGTCTCGACCTTTCTCATAACCGTCTCTCTGGTCCACTCCCACCAGGTTTCCTCTCTGCCCTTGATCAGCTCTTGGTTCTTGATCTGAGTTACAACAGTTTCAATGGTCAATTGCCACTTGAACAGTCACTTGCCAATGGAAGCAACAGAATCTTCCCAATTCAGACCGTTGATCTCTCCAGCAATTTTCTTCAGGGTGAAATCCTCGGCGGTTCTGTTTTTCTTCAGGGTGCTTTCAGTTTAACCAGTTTCAATGTCAGCAACAACAGCTTCACGGGTCCTATCCCTTCCTTCATGTGCACAACTTCACCGCTGCTCACCAAACTGGATTTCTCCTACAATGATTTCAACGGCGTTATCTCTCAAGAATTGGGCGGATGCTTGAGGCTAAGTGCTTTCCAAGCAGGCTTCAACAATCTCTCCGGTGAAATCCCTAAAGAAATCTACAATCTTCCTGAGCTTGAGCAACTCTTTTTACCAGCCAACCGTCTTTCTGGTAAGATTGATGACGGGATTACACGTCTCACCAAACTGACGTTGCTTGAGCTTTACTTCAATCACCTCGAAGGAGAAATACCAATGGATATAGGTAAGCTTTTCAACCTGCGCAGTCTCCAACTCCATATCAATAACCTCACCGGTTCTGTCCCGGTTTCTCTCGGCAATTGCACAAATCTCGTGAAGTTGAATCTACGGGTTAATAGGCTGGGAGGAACCTTATCGGCGATTGACTTTTCCGGGATTCAGAACCTCAGCATTTTAGACCTCGGAAACAATAGCTTCACGGGTGAATTCCCCTCCACGGTTTACTCCTGCAAAAAGATGACAGCAATGAGGTTTGCAGGCAACAAGTTAACGGGACAGATATCTCCTAAAGTGCTGGAATTGGAATCTCTGTCCTTCTTTACTTTTTCAGACAATAAAATGACAAACATCACAGGTGCTCTCAGCATTCTGCAAGGCTGCAGGAAGCTGTCTACTCTTATCATGGCAAAGAATTTTTACGACGAAGCTGTACCAAGCGATGCAGACTTTATTGCTGCAGATGGATTTCCAAACCTCCAAATCTTCGGTATCGGTGGATGCAGACTGAAAGGTGAAATACCACCTTGGCTGATCAGTCTCAAGAGGGTAGAAGTTTTGGATTTGTCAATGAACCGACTCATGGGGTCAATTCCAGGTTGGCTAGGAACTCTTCCAAACCTTTTCTACTTGGATCTTTCCGATAACCTTCTTACAGGAGAGCTTCCAAAGGAACTGTTTCAGCTGAGGGCTCTGATGTCCCAAAAGGCATATGATGCAACAGAGCGGCACTATCTAGAGCTGCCGGTTTTTGTCAATCCCAATAATGTCACCACCAATCAGCAATACAATCAGCTTTCCAGCCTCCCACCTACGATATACATCAGGAGGAATAACTTGACTGGGAGTATACCAGTCGAGGTTGGACAGCTAAAGGTTCTCCATATCCTGGAGCTTCTAAGTAATAACTTTACCGGCACCATCCCAGATGAATTGTCAAACCTCACAAACTTAGAGAGGCTGGACCTGTCCAACAACAAACTATCCGGTAGAATTCCTTGGTCGCTCACAGGACTCCATTTCATGTCCTATTTCAATGTTGCAAACAACAGTCTCAGTGGGCCGATACCCACTGGGAGTCAGTTTGATACCTTCCGAAAAGCATATTTTGATGGAAACCCCTTGTTGTGCGGTGGTGTACTGCAAATTTCCTGCACTCCTCCAACTCAGCCATCTACCACAAAGATGGATAGAGAAAAGGTCAACAGAACGCTTGTTTTGGGGCTTGTCATTGGGCTCTTTTTTTGCATCAGTTTGATTTTGGTGTTGCTTGCTCTGTGGGTGCTTGTCAAGAGGAGGGTAAATCCAGGAGACTCTGAGAATGCTGAACTGGAGATAAATTCCAATGGATCGTATTCCGAAGTCCCTCCAGGATCGGAGAAAGACATAAGCCTTGTACTGTTATTTGGAAACAGCAGGTACGAAGTAAAAGACCTCACCATATTTGAGCTCTTGAAAGCTACCAACAACTTCAGTCAAGCTAATATAATTGGTTGCGGCGGGTTTGGTCTTGTCTATAAGGCTACCTTGGATAATGGAACAAAACTGGCGGTTAAGAAACTAACAGGAGACTATGGTATGATGGAAAAAGAATTCAAGGCAGAGGTAGAAGTTCTGTCCAGGGCCAAACATGAGAACCTGGTCGCTCTACAAGGCTACTGCGTCCATGATAGTGCCCGGATACTAATCTACTCGTTCATGGAGAATGGTAGTCTTGATTACTGGCTGCATGAAAACCCCGAGGGTCCAGCCCAGCTGGATTGGCAGAAAAGACTACACATCATGAGAGGAGCAAGTAGTGGACTAGCATACATGCACCAGATATGTGAACCACACATAGTACACCGAGACATCAAGTCCAGCAATATCCTTTTGGATGGAAACTTCAAGGCTTACGTCGCAGATTTCGGGTTGTCAAGACTGATTCTTCCATACCGCACACATGTCACAACTGAGCTAGTGGGCACACTTGGTTACATTCCACCAGAGTATGGACAAGCTTGGGTAGCCACTTTGAGAGGTGACGTGTACAGTTTCGGTGTGGTCATGCTAGAGCTTCTCACAGGGAAAAGACCGATGGAGGTTTTCAGACCAAAGATGTCAAGAGAATTAGTCGCATGGGTGCATACAATGAGAAGGGAAGGGAAACCAGAGGAAGTGTTTGATACATTGCTGAGAGATAGTGGTTATGAAGAAGAGATGCTTCGTGTGCTTGACGTAGCCTGCATGTGTGTGAACCAAAATCCAATGAAAAGACCAAACATACAACAAGTTGTAGACTGGCTAAAGAGTATAGCAGATAAAACAAACCAAAATAACAGAGAAGAACCTGAAGAAGAAGAAGAGACGTAACTGTGTGTGCCTTGCCTACCTAAAATCAAACAGCTGCTGCCTGCATAAGTAAATATACACACTTATTTTTTCTTGTCAAATTGCGTATGTATATGTTAACCATCATTTTCCATGTAAATTATAATTTTGATGGTAATATATAGAAGCTTTGATAATGTAAAGAAGTACATGAAAATTATGCAGCTTGTGACTTTCAAAAACGAGTTTCTATATACATGTAGTAGCTCTCTAGCTACGTGAAACTTCCAATATATGATCAAAAAGCAGACTTTAATATAAAGGTATGATTAGAACTCATGAATGTATCTACCGTATGATCGAATCACAAAAAATTTCTGTGAATATATCTTAAGATACATACCTGCCTTTAAGTTATGAAAACCAAAATCTGTGATGGCATTTTATCGAATACTTGATGTGCATAGTTACCGAAGAGACACAAAAAGAGTCGACAAGAGAAAAACCATGAGCAGTATGACGCGCGAAGAAAGATGAAGCATCTAAAGAAACTGAAGACAATACCTAAAACATCAACGGAGGATTCAGAGACAAAGAGAGATTGAAAGATTTGGACTTTTTTCAGTCAAAAACGTCGCCGTTTGTGGACTTGGAAAGATGAAGAACAAGATTGCCTTTTAGATACTTCAAGATGCGGTGAGCAACATGTAAGTGAACATCTGTTGGAGACTGCAGAAATTGACTCAACTTGTGAACTGCAAAAGTGATGTCAGGTCTTGTTATCGTGAGATACAAGAGATGACCTATTAGTTCCCGATAAGGTGTTGCGGAGTCTAAAGGTGTCCCAGTATCTTTGGTAAGCTTCACATTTGGATCCATGAAAATTTTACTTGGTTTGCAACCTAATAATCTTGTATCCTCCAAAAATCTAAAGCATACTTCCGCTGACTAACTGAGATTCCCTTAGACGACCTTGCTATCTCTAATCCCAGGAAGAACTTCATAGGACCCAAATCTTTGATTTTAAAAGCTCTTGCTAAAATAGCTTTGAGATCAGCTAAATCCTCATCATTATTACTGCAATGGAAATATCATCAACGTAAACTACCAGAGCTATAAAAATAGTCCTAGTTGCTTTCACAAACAAGGTTGTATCTACATGCGACTGTGCAAAGCCAGCTGCTAGAAGAACAGAAGTAAAGAGATGGTTCCATTGCCTAGAAGCTTGTTTGAGGCCATAGATAGATTTATGGAGACGACATACCATATTAGGAGGAAGAACTTCACCATCTGCCAGAGTATATCCTTGAGGAAGACTCATATAGATTTCCTCATCCAGATCACTATGCAAAAAAGCATTAGATACATCCATTTGAGTTAACCTCCATCCTGCTTTTGCCGCCAAGTCTAGCATCATTTTCACACTAGTTAGTTTTGCAACAGGTGAAAAAGTCTCAGTGAAGTCTACACTTTCTTGCTGAGTGAAACCTTTAACGACTAGACGCGCTTTATATCTTTCTAAAGAACCATCAGAGTTGTACTTTATTGTGAACTCCTTTTTGCAGCCACCACATTCTTCCTTGGTGGCAAGGATGTAACACTGAAGGTTCTGTTTCCCACCATAGCATGCAGTTCCTCATTCACAGCCCCTTTCCAATTCTCAGAAGCCATGGCTTGTTTAAAGGTCTTTGGTTCTGTTTCCACATAGTAAGACAATATAGAGGTACAATAGGAAGAAGAAAATTGATCATAAGAAAGATATGAGGAAATGGGATATGGCGTAGTATGATTTGATGGTAAAGATGGAGAAATTTGTGCAAGTGCACAATGGTACTGAGATAAGTAACTAGGAGCATTGGTCGTACTTTTTGGTCTATCAACAGGTAAAGAAACCTTAGTACTATCAGATGCAACAAGGCGATTGCTTTTTCGATTAAAAACATATGGTAAATTTTCAGTGATAATAGGTGAAAGAGCTGGATTAGAATGATCAGAAAGAGGACTATCTATATGTAAACTATCTGTATGTGTATCAGAATGATCAGATGTAATATTATTATGATTGACAGGGGAATGAACGGATGATGCATCAGATGATGATGGGGAAGTGGAATCAATGATAGGCAAAGAATCAGAACGATCAATCACAGGAAATGGAAGAATAGTATGAGAAAATAAATCCGGAATTATGGAATTTGGTGTTTTGAAAGAAAAAATATTTTCATGAAAAACAACAATGCGAGTGATAGATGTGACATTAGTATCCAAATCAAGAACCTTGTATCCTTTATAACCAGAAGGATAACCAAGAAAAACACAAGGAGAAGCTCTAGGACTGAACTTATTTCTATCCTTCTGAAGTGTGCTAACATAACAAAGACAACCAAAAGTTCTAAGCAAAGAGTAATCATGTTTCTTTTGTAACATAAGCTCGAATGGTGTTATATTATTCAACAATGGTGAAGGATTCCTATTGATTAAGAAAACAGTTGTCATTATGCAATTACTCCAGTATGCTAATGGTATATTGGACTGAAAAAGCAATGCTCTAGCTACATTAAGTAGATGCTGATGTTTACGCTCAATGACAGAGTTTTGTTGAGGAGTATATGCACATGAAAAATAGTGAACAATGCTATTTTCTTTGATTAAATCTGTAAAAGCCAGTTCAAGGGCATTGTTCACTTCGAATAGCTTTGATTTTTGCATTATATTGAGTTAAAATATACTTTAAAAAGATCGGGAAAACAGTAGCAACTTGACTTTTATTTTTAAATATATAGACCCAAGTTACACGAGTACAATCATCCACTAAGGTATGAAAATATTTGAAACCATCTAAAGGACCCCTTATGTCTAGATATACTAATTCAAAAGGACTTGCAGACAAATTGTTATGAAAAAGAAAATTCAAACGTTTTTGCTTCGCTAATGGACATGCCGAACAATGATGGTCATTAGAAAAACTGACTCTAGGAATATATGCATTACCAGAAAAATATGTAATTTGGCAGGCGACGGATGGCCAAGGCGTTGATGCCTAAGACTCCCATCAGCTGACAAGGATCCAATAAAAGCTTGAACTCTAGAGACTTGAGATTCAAGAACAAGTGTTTTTGAGAGCGAATGAAGATCAAGAACATATAGACTTTGTATTAGACTACCCCTCCCAATCATCAAGTCCCAAAAAAGTCATTGAAGAACAAAAAGTACGATAAAAGTGAGCGGAACAATCATTATAACGAAGCAAACTACTTACACTAATCAAATTGAAACAAAATGCAGGAACATCCAAAACATTTTATAAAACCAAATAATCAGATAATGCAATCGTGCCAATATGAGTGATAGGTAATTTAAAACCGTTTGGCAATGCAACAGCTATATCAGATAGACAGATACTACTGAAATTTCTCTAAATTTTGACAAATCACAACATACATGACCAGTGGCTCTACTGTCTATTATCCAAGCACCATTAGGCAATGCATTTTGTAGATAAGAGAGATAAATGTGAAAAAGTAAGAGACTGATTTTCATAACGAAGATTAGAAGATAATGTGGAAACATTACCAGATGAAGAATTACTAGCCATGACACATGTTCCAGATATGGAAGGAAGAGACTGAGAAGTCGAAACAGCAGACTGTGAAGGATGAACTGTTGTGAGCTGATTAACCATATTAGGAGTAGGTAACTCTGGAACTCGAGTATGTACAGCAAGTTGACGAATCAAAGACTGGAGTTGATCTTGAGAAATCTGACTGAAATCCAAATTCAGTACATTAGCCGCTGGAGGAGGATAGTACGACATAGACTCAGAGGAAGCTCCAGTAAAACCATTTGCAATATTAGACACAGTCTTCTGTTGTTGCATAACATTCTGTTATGATGGTATGGATGCAGGGAACGAGTGAGACTGAGAAGACTGAGAGCAATCCCATTGCACAACTCGTTAGGATGTCTTTGATTTGTTTAGTATTATAAGCAAAAAAAAAAATGTTTTAATCGTAATTTTTGTGAGACACAGCTCTCTGCGGCGATCGTATTAGATCCACAGAGACCCGATACGTGTCATATTTTTATTGGTTAAGTTTTGTTTTGTTTTTTTTTTTTTTTTTTAAATCTTTTCTTCCTTTTCTTCTCTCTCGACAAAATCAAAACGAGAGAAATGCAAAATCGATTCGACGGAATAGCTCTTGCCTCGTCGTCTTCTTCTTCCTATGACTGTATTCATCGATATCGGTTGATGAATACAGTGGTGAAAGAGATCTCGCCTTGTCGTCTTCTAAATCGATTCCACGTAAGTCTTCGATTCGGTTTATGTTTGGGATTCTCGATTGGGTTGTTTGATATTTCATAAATATTGTTGTATCGTTTAAACTTGGTTACAATTTGCGATATGTGGAACAAGAAAGATTTTCTTATGATTGTTAAATTGTTTTCTGAAAGTGGAATTGGATTGTATCTTTGTGATTATTGTGTTAGGAGGCATTAGAGGCTGCACAAAAGAGATGGACTACAAGCGATTTCGATGTTGGGAAGGCTGTTGGTAGAGGAAAGTTTGGCCATGTTTAGAAAGCAAGAGAAAAGCGGGTTAGTGTGTGTCTCTTTTTACAATCAATGTTATTGTTTTAGAGTTATTCACAGAGAAGCGGGTTAGTGTGTGTTTAGTTAAAGTTTGTTGTTTGTGTTTTTTGTATGTATCGGTTTTATTCTTTGTTTGTGTTTAGTGAATGTTTTGTGTTTAGTTGATGAATCGAGTTAATCAATGAAATGTCATGCTTTAAAAGTTGTTGACCCGAGTAGTGATAACAGGTTCTGTTCTGTTATGGTTCTGTTCTGTTATGAGTAAACCCATGAAAAATGGTTCTGTTCTGTTATGTTTTTGGTTCTGTTATGCTTTTGGTTCTGTTATGTTTTTGGTTATGTGTAATTGTAACAGCTGTAGTCACGGTCTGTTATGCTTTTGGTTATTTTTTGCTTTTGGTTGTGTTATGCTTTAAAAGTTTGCTTTTAATTCTTCTCTCATGTGTTGTGTAAGCTAAAGTTTGTGTTATGTGTTTAGTTAAAGTTTTTTGTTTGTGTTTTTTGTATGTATCGGTTTTATTCTTTGTTTGTGTTTAGTGAATGTTTTGTGTTTAGTTGATGAATCGAGTTAATCAATGAAATGTCATGCTTTAAAAGTTGTTGACCCGAGTAGTGAAAACAGGTTCTGTTCTATTATGAGTAAACCCGAGAAAAATGGTTCTGTTATGTTATGTTTTTGGTTCTGTTATGCTTTTGGTTCTATTATGCTTTTGGTTCTGTGTAATTATAACAGCTGTAGTCACGGTCTGTTATGCTTTTGGTTGTGTTATGCTTTAAAAGTTTGCTTTTAATTCTTCTCTCATGTGTTGTTTGCTTATCCTCAGCAGAGCATATTCGGACTGTTCCTCCCGTGATTGTGAATGCAGCGAAGTCACGTCAACACAAGAGAACGAAATTGTCTGGTCTGTCGTACATGCTCTTCCCGTGAGGACGCACAAGGTTCCCTAAACCCGTGAACACGTTTGTTCAATAAACTTGTATATATACCAAGTATGTATCGGCTACTCTTGATTATAAAAACTCTCACATTTCAAATAAGCTCCCAATTGCAAACAATCTCTTTTCCAAATTCTTTCTCAAACAGTTACAATTTTTTTTCATCAAACATCTACAATATTTTTTATCATCAATTAAAAATTTTCAAAGAACATGTCATCTCCAGATTTAGATGATGAGTTTGATGAACTTTTTGATGAACACTTTGATAATCTATTTGAAGATTGCATTATAAACACATTTTTAATTAAAAAAAAATAGACACCCAAAGATGACTAATGGGAGGACAAAAATTAAAAACAAGGATGTGAAGAAATTTGTATTATTTTTAGTATTATTAAAAGATAGAGACCCTCAATTGAGGATGTGGGATAATTATGCTCTGACCTCTAGGATTATAAGAACCTCTCCCATTGTTGTTGTGTTTATATCCAGGTGGATAACCATGAACACGGAAGCACTTCTGTATCGTATGTCCCAACTTACCACAATAAGCACAAAGAGGTCGATTAGTATTGATCCTGGGTCTATAGGTATTATAAGCAGCAACAAACTAATTCGAGTCATATTGAGAAGGATCAACACTTCCACTAGTTTGAAAAACCACATTCTCAAACTTTACCACCGGCTTTACAGTCCTCTGCCTCTCATCTTGAACAACCATATAAAAAACCGTTTCAATAGATGGATAGGCTTGAGCATCAGAATATGCCTTCTCGTCTGATCAAATGATTCATTGAGCCCCATAAGAAACTTAGTAACCTTGCTTCGATGCTGAAAAGATTCCCATAGCAAAGCAGCATTGCATTCACATTTTCCGCAGGTACAAACCGATAGCTCAATATAATTCCTATGTTCCTCCCAAAGAGTAACTAAAGCCATATAATAAGATATCACATCCATGGAACCCTGCTGTAAAGTACTAAGTCTCTATTCTATCTCTTACACACGAGGAGCATCATCCTGCTTAAAACGAGCTATCAAAGTATTCCATATACCCTCAGCTGTTGGAATATACAACAAGTTTGCCCTATCTTCTTAGAGACTGAATAGATCAACCAAGTAGTAACGATGTCGTTACACTGCGACCAAGAACCAAAATTAGGATGATCAGGAGATGGTTTAGGGACCGTACCTTCAATAAATCCCAACTTATTACGAATGTTCAACCCCACTCTCACTGATCTCCTCCAAGAATGAAACTCAGTTCTCGTATCCAATTTATCAGTGACAAGTTGAAGACCGGCATGATCGGAGCTATGGAGAGAGTATGGACTCTCATAAAGATCTGTATTAGGTCGAACTGAGTCAGCCGTAACTGGAACATGATTTTCTTGCGGCATTGTAGCTCACGAAGTTGAGATTGAAGCTAAAATAGCAAAACTGATGAAAGAGATTGAATCGAGTGAAACAAAGAACAAGAATCGAATTCAATTAGGTCAAATAATTGAAGATAAAACTCAGCAAAAGAATCGCGAACACGAATTGAAGAAACGCGAGAAGAATAAAGCAACAGATTCGTGAGAGAATTAAAATGAAAGATTGAATGAGAACGAGTCTAGATCTTGGAACACTCATGATTGGATGGTGAATGCTCTGATACCATATCAAGTTCTTCTTCTCCACTTTTGTAACAAACTCAACAAGACAAGATAAGAGGAAGAAGAAGATAGGAAAACATATTCATTCTCGTTAATTGTAAAGTGTACATTATAGTTTGTTTATATACAAGTTATTTCTTAATGCTAACATAAGCCTGATTTAAGTTAACTATAATAATGTATATGTGCTAACATGCACTTGTGAACAACCATATATGTGATAAGACCAGATCCTAATTAACATATTGCTGCAGTGACATTCACAAAGGAACACGTAACGGTCGACTTGAGCATTTTATTCATGATTTTGATCATTGTCATAATAAAATGATAGAAAATATAAATCCCCTATATATTATTGTATATTAAAAGAGAAACACTCTCTTGAAAAAGCTGATGTATTGTGCCATTATAGTTTTTTTTTTAAAACAATTAACTGAATAATACTTATATTTATCATCCATTCTCACACAAATTTAAATATCAAATATTAAAACTAATTAAATAATTACATAATATTTTAAGTCAGAATTTCACGAAAATTTACTTACAAATATACAAGTCAAAGTTATATTATTTTTAAAATATTCTAAAAAGGCTATAAAAACATATAAAGTTAATAAAAATAAAGAACATTAACTTATTAAACATATAACTTATTAACAAAATCATATAAGAACATAATTTTTTATGTTAGTATTATTGCCATAATAATTTAAATAACAAGCTTTCAATAGCTATTATAATTGATTATAAAAAAAAATATATTACCCCTGAATTATCTCCAACTCATTAAAGGAAACTTAATTCCCAATAAATATTTATTTATATATATTCATAAATAAATATAAAAATGACAACAAATTAGGGGATATCATGATGTGTGATTATTTATATATATATCTAAGTATGTAAAGTAATTAATCTCAACATTTAGTGTGATTATTCATTAAAAAAATAGAAATATTGATAACCGAATAGGAATATACGTTTTAATTGTAAATTAATCTATGTGTTATTAAAAAGAATGAGACAATAATCCTTATCATTATAAATTAACATTGTACCCAAAAAAAATCATAATTAAACTTAGATTATGAAAAATTGTTATAGTTACTCGATTAACCATAAATATAAAAATTTGATTTTTAAAGCACACAAAAATATATATTTCCATAAATTTTAACATTTTATAAATATTTTTTTTACCACTTTCACATAATTCACGGGTGAAATGTATTCTTACACGAATACGTTGATTTTAAAATTTTATTAATTTTTTCATAATGGTTTTTTTGGTAATAGTCCGTTATTTATAGAAAATATTAACAAACCGACTAACTCAAAAGATTTAAATAGCCTAATCACAAATATTAAATCAATAAATTAGATTATGTTCAGAAAATTTAGTTTAGAATCTGATTGTTACTAACATATAATAAAATTAATTAATTAAACTACCGAGTAATTTAGTATATGTTGTTATGGTTACATAAGAAACATGCAAAATTGTTATGATTATAAAATAAAACATAAAAGATATGAATTTGATTTTTAAACCACACAAAAGAAATGTTGTAATAAATAGTAACATTTTATCAATATTTTTTTCTTACACATTTAAAGATTTCACAGGTGAAACATATTTTTACACGAAAAACGCAGCTTTAAATAAATAAATAAAAAAACTTTAGTTACATATTATGTTTAACACACACAAATATTGGTTCTAGATTAATAATTTTACTTATAATAATTTTCTTTAAATCGATTTATTCCGCACATAGTATGGATTGTTACCTAGGTTATTTTATTTATGAAAGATAAGAACATGCGTACGGGTATTTTCTCAACCCATTATATTTTTGGGCATGGACGAGTTTCAGGCTACATGATTTTTACTAGTTGACTAGTAAAATGGGAACATCCTTAGACCTTGCTTCTCAGCCCGAGAAATAGAAGTAGCAGCCGTAGTAGGATCAATAACCCTTTTGAATTTGACGACTAAGGTCTTAGCCGTATCATTCGTGAGAACTAGTTGTGGTGCTTTAAACCAAACCCCTGGTATGGCTCCAACGGTTCCGGCAAAGGTGGTCAACTTGTAAGTGTTTTCTCCTTCTCCGGCACTCTCAATCATAAAAATGCTATTTTGTTCTTGACGGGTGCCACCAATGAGAATCGGAGGCTCCTTTGGAGCCGAGGAGGAATCATCGAATTTCCACAACGTGGAAAACTCGTTGCAGAACGGCCATATGTTGGACTCGAACTTGATATTTAAAGCGTAAGATGTTGGAATGTTAACGGGTGGTATGGGCCAGGGGGGATTCGGCCTCCTCTGTTTATATGAGAAGCTAACCGGTAGGCCCGGCTGGTACGGAAGGAGTGTTTGGGTGATGCCAAGTGGACAGAAGGGAAATGTAATGGCGGCTGGGACAAGACCACCTCCGTTGTTACGCCATGTCTTCACCGGCTGGATGAAGTATTGTTCACCAGGACTAAGTGGAAATCCGTAGGTGTCCGTCACCCGTTCACCTTGGATGCAGACTGCAGCTGCAACCAATATGAGAGTGAAGAGAAAAGAGAGCAGTGAAGGTTTCTTCATTTTTTTTTTTTGAGTGAGATGAGTTGTGGAGAGGAAACACATATTGTATCAGTATTTATAGGAGTTCTCTTGCGGTTAAAACGGAGCATTACAGTAAAAAGAGAAGCAAAACAACCAATTTTGTAAAACAAAACCCTCACTTATTATATTGGCTTTTTCCTTACGTCACAATCTAGTCCTTAAAATTGGTTACCTAACTTTCTACTACGGCGACAGACTGATGGTTGGAAAGAGAAGGCCTGATTAAACTCTACGGTTATTGATTCAAGTTTCGATTTTCAGCACGAGGAACATGCACAGCACTGCACAGTGCAGGTCCATCTTAACTAACACTGAAAGCAAAACAAAAAAACATAGAAAGCATAAAAAAACGACAAACCCTACCTTAATTTATATCAGCTATAAATGTTATTGGATTTTTCCTCAGCGTCACAATCAGATCATTAATTTCTAACTTTCTTTTTACGACACTCTACAGTAAGAGTAGAAAACTAGGGACTAGACTCTATGGTAATCCATTCAACAATTTCATTTTTCCAGCACCAGTAACATGCATAATGGCAAATGTTAGAGCACCTCCAACAAAAAGCCAAGGAAAGTCTCTCTAGATTTTAATAATAATATTTTTTATTTAATTTAATTGTTTAATTTAATTTTTATGTATTTAAAATATTTAAACTTATTAGAAATTGACACATAGAGAAACCCATGAAAGAGAGTATCTAAAACCATCTCCACTGGTCATTTTTTGTTGAGTGTCTAAGTTTTTTGATGGTAATCAGATTTTCACCCACGTACACCGGGGGCAAATTGTTTTTGTTTTTTTTTTTTAAATTGCTTTATTTTTTACATATTATTATTAGTCAAATTAATAAAAATGTTTTAGGACTAATATAGTTTTGTGTTATTTCAGTTGTCATATGTATAAGTTTAGTATTATGGGATTTGTGTAAGTTTATAAATTTTATTTATATTTATAATTAATTTATTTGGATTAGTGTGTAGAGATTCTATTTGGATTTTTAATTATTAGAACAAACAAAAAGGATCTCAATACATAATAACTAATTTATAAGATGTGATTAAGTCACATTTTCCTAATGATTTAATTATTTTACACTTAGTTAAATTAATTTGATATGCCAAATATTATAATATTAGTAGTGATGAAAAATAATAAAATGAGGATTTAACCCGTGTTTTAGCACAAAGGTAATGATATTTTATTAATTCCAACATATCTTCTTTAGAACCCGTCTATTATATAACCACATTATATATATTTAAAACCTTTTTAAGTTTACATATTCATAATATTTTAATTTTTTATTAAGTTTATATATATCAATAATAATATCTAAAAAATGGGAATCTAAATTTTTATTATGAATCAAAGCTAACAGGTTTTGGAAAAATAATGGGAATAAAATTTTTGTTTTCTTTGTTTGCAAATGATTCAGAGACAAAATATATTCAAAAGAAAATAGAAGGTGTGGTTAATATATCTTTTTGTTTCTATGAAATACTGATTGCTGTTTTTTTTTTTCACTTTGAATCGAATGTAATATATCTATTACTTTGCATAGTTAAACTATATATTAATAAAAAACAATTTGTTAATAATTAAAAAATACAAGTAAATATATAGGCAAGGAAAAAATTAATCATATACAAATGGGCCTTGGTTGAATGTACAAAATATTTTTGGGTGTTTTACGTTAAGCCTAGTATGGTTTGATATGTTTAATATAATAGGTCATATGTGAATTAAAATAAAAAATGTCATGGTGTCCAATATATACATGAAGGAAAAAAAAGACATACAGTAAAGTAAAATTAAAAATTAGAGGAAAATGTTCATCTTCCCCATCTTCCCAAATGATACTGCTCACGGACCTGGACAAAAAAAAGTTCAGTTAACGTCCACAGATCTATTTTGGTGGTTTCATCAATTCCCAACGGATTCAAGTTTTCATGACGATAACAACAAAGCTCCGGACAATTTGTACTGAATTGATTATCTGATTCAATATGAAGCTGAAGAAGATTTTATCGCTCAGATTTACCAGAGGAAAGCAAAAGAATCGGCTATTAGAATTTTTATTTTGAATACTGATTATATAAGAGTAGTTGCTATTGGATATGATGAGTTGACAATATATGAATGGTATGTATTTATAGTGGTTTATAAAAGTCGCGGCAGATAAAGATCATGAAGATAACGGTTATCGATATTTATGGTGAGCAATTACAAAATCTGGCAAAAAAATCTTAATTATTTATTAGTGAGAACTCTGTCATTACGTTTAGAATATGCCATAGAATAAAAGGTAAGAGTTGGGATTTTATATATTACAAAGATTCTTATAATAAATTTCGGAGTAATAAAAGATTTCCTTGTTTGATTTTATTTAAATATAGTTTTTTTAACTAAGAATATTCATTCCAATAAATGAGATTGCGATTTTAAGTACTAATTTTATGGCATCATAGTAGCTAAATTTACGGTCGAGTATTGTTGTGATATCCAAATAACATTTTCTTGTTTGCAAAAATTATTTGTCGATTTTGTAAGATTTGAGTAATTAATTACAATGACACTGTCTGCGGTGAAAATGTTAATATAGATATATAGAAGCTTTGATAAGGTAACATCAAATCATAATACGTTTGGTCCCTCCTCAAAACAAGAGATTGTAAAATAAGAACACTCAGGAATTGATTGGTAGTTTAGACTACCTATTTTTGTTGTTTTCCATTGATATAAATAAGCAAGTACACGAAGCAAATAACTGAACAGAGAAGTGGAGTCATTGACTCCTACAATGCAGGAAATGGGAAAGTGGAGATACAGTCTCCCAGAAAATAGGAAGACTTAGTCTCTTATTTGATAACTGAAACAAACGAAAGAAGTCCCCATGACTTCCTTAACCCAAGTATTTTGGATTCGGTTTACGTGGCCTAGATGACACTCTCAATGCCACTTCAGTCTTGCGACTTCTATCCTCAGCTGTCGCTATCCTATCAACACTCCCGCCGTCGAACAGAACCTTGTCCTCAAGGTACACTTTAAACTGGAGAAAACTCAACGACAACTGCTTCAAATACTCCCAAGTCGCTTCCTCCGGCGGTAAGTTGTTCCACTGAACCAAAACCTCTGTATTATGCCCAGACCCCTGCTCGACTTCCCGGAAACGTAACACACGCTCCGGCTCCAAGCATAAGACACCATCCTCTCGAAGTGGTGGTAATGCCACCGAAACCAACACTTCTTCACCCCCATTTCTTTAACAAAGACACGTGAAAAACTGGGTGGATACGTGAATCTTCTGGTAGTGCTAAACAATACGCCACTGCGCCAACTTTCTCTGTGATTTGAAAAGGTCCATAGAATCGACTTGAAAGCTTTTTGCAGAACCTCCGGATCACCGATTGTTGTCGATACGGCTGGAGGCGAAGAAAAACCCAATCCCCGACTAGGAATGTAACATCACGACGCTTCTTATCTGCCAGCTGCTTCATGCGATTGTTCGAAGCCGTGAGGTGCTTCTTCAACTCTCCCAAAAGCTCGTCTCTGTTACGCATCTGCTCATCAATCTCTCCCAACAAGGAAGATCCAATTTCATACCTTGGTAGTAAGGGAGGGGGTCGCCCGTAAAGTGCCTCAAAAGGAGACATACCGATGCTGGCATGAAAAGTGGTGTTATACCAATACTCTGCCCATGGTAAGAAGGTGCTCCACTGTTTTGGTCAATGTTGTAGGAAGCAACACAAGAACTGCTCGATGCACCGATTGACGACTTCGGTCTGACCGTCAGTCTGAGGGTGATAGGCGGAAGACCGACGAAGCTTAGTGCCTGACAACTTCCAAAATTCTTGCCAAAAGTTGCTGAGAAATACCGGATCACGGTCGCTGAGAATAGAACGTGGCAGACCGTGTAACTTCACAACGAATGCAACAAACTGGCCTGCGACAACTGCTGCTGTGTAAGGGTGCTTCAGGGGTACCAGGTGTACTGATTTGCTTAACCGATCAACAACCACCATGATTGTTGTGTATCCATCGGACTTGGGCAAGCCGTCTACAAAAATCATAGACACATCTTCCCAGAGCTGCTCAGGTACAGGAAGTGGTTGGAGGAGACCAGCGGGTGACATGGTCTGAGACTTGGCCCGTTGACATGTGTCACAGCGTGAAACATAGTCCGCCACCACCTTGTGCATAGAGGGCCAATAAAATTGATGAGATAAGCGTTTAAAGGTTCGTAACACACCTGAATGGCCTCCCATGGTCGTGTTGTGATGTTCAAACAAAAGTTGTTGAATCCACGGGGATTGTGGAGGAATCACTATGCGATTGTTGTAGCAGACAAACCCATCCCTCCAAGTGTACGGATGTCCTGGATTTTCTTTTGTGAGTGCACCAATGCGAAGCAGGTATGGATCTTTGGTGGCCAGGGTCTGCAAATCATCCCACAAGGAAACTTTAGGAACAGATATATCAAGCAGAACAGGACTTTCTGCCACCCGTGATAGTGCATCTGCTGCAGAATTGGCTTTTCCCGGCTTGTAGATGATTTCATAGTCGTACCCAACCAACTTGCTCATCCACTTCTGTTGTTCCGGTGTGAGAATGCGTTGCTCCAGCATATAACGGAGGCTCCATTGGTCAGTTTGTATAGTGAACCGCCTCCCTAAAAGATATGGTCGCCAGGTCCGGATTGCTACTATGATAGCCAACATTTCTCTAGCGTATGTAGACCATGAATTCTTAGTTGCTCCAAGGGACCTGCTCATAAATGCAATTGGTTTCCCTTCTTGTGATAAAACAGCACCAATACCTTCACCCGATGCATCCGTTTCGATCACATGGTTGAGAGAAATTAGGCAAGGCAAGTGTTGGTGTTGTTGTCATCGCCAACTTCAGTGCTTGGAATGCCTTCTCCGCCTCCACATCCCAAGCAAAACGCCCTTTTCATAATAAATTGGTCAGCGGACGAGCAATCAATCCATAGTCACGAACGAACTTGCGGTAATACCCAGTTAAACCAAGGAATCCCCGCAACTCAGTGATTTATCGTGGGAACAGGTCAGTTTGTCATAGCAGTCACCTTCGAGCAATCAACCAAGACCCCCGTGTGAGTGATAATGTGTCCGAGATACTCCAACTCCTGTTTCCCGAACTTGCATTTCTTCAGCTTCACTGCTAACTCATGCTTACGAATCAGCTCAAAAACGGCACGTACATGTTGCAGATGCTCCTCCCAGTTTGGACTGTAAATGAGAATATCGTCGAAAAAGACCAACACTGACCTTCGCATTAGTGGACGGAAGATGTTGTTCATGAGTGATTGAAACGTTGACGGGGCGTTACAGAGACCAAAGGGCATCACGAGATATTCATAGTGGCCGTTGTGTGTTCTGAAAGCTGTTTTGTGAATATCCGGCGGATGCATCCTCACCTGGTGGTAACCCGCTGTTAGATCGAGTTTGGTGAAGAAGGCAGATCCGTAGAGCTCATCCAGCATATCCTCAACAGTGGGAATGGGAAAATGGTCCTTGATAGTCGCGGAATTGAGTGCCCTGTAGTCCGTACAGAATCTCCATGATCCATCCTTTTTCTTCACCAAGAGGACCGGTGAGGAAAAGAGGCTTGAGCTTGGTCGAATTATGCCCGACTGAAGCATCTCACTCACCTGTCGCTCAATCTCGTCTTTCTGGTAATATGCATAACGATACGGTCGAACATTGATAGGATCGGTTCCCTCCTTCAGATTGATGTGGTGTTCGATCTCCCGTGGTGGTGGAAGTTGGTCAGGTGTGCAGAAAATATCAGTGAACTCGCTCACCAACGTCTGCATCGAGGCCGGGAGTGACGGTGGCGAGGTCGTCTCCTCTGTGGAACAGATTGCGAAGAGGGTCTGTCCCTCTCTCCTCTCCTTGTCGATGTCTTGTGGGGTCGTGGGCCTAATTTTTAACCGTTGAAGCCCTCTAAGCGTAATGGTTGTGTCCTCCCACTCAAATTGCATTGTTTGTGTCTTCCAATCACACAAAATAGGCCCGAGGCTTTCTAACCACTGGACCCCTAACACCAAATCCAGGCCCACCAAGGGTAACGCGTACAACGTGAGGCTGAACACGGTGTCTCCCAGTTTGATCAGCACATCCTCGTATCTCCGACGGCAGCTAAGAGGATTACCATACGCGACACGAACATCAAACGGCTCCATCGGCATTTCCTTTAATCTTAACCCTTGAGCCACTTTCTTGCCAATAAAATTGTGCGTCGAACCGCTATCCACGAGTGCGACTAATGCCTTTCCTTTGATGTTGGTGCGAAGACGGATAGTGGTAGCCGCATCCCAACCCGTTAATGCGTGTAGCGTAATCTCCGGTGCCAGTTCTCCTCCGTCTTCGTCGGTTTTCTCATCCTCTGTCTCATCATGCTCGCCCTCCATGATAAACAGCTGTGGTTGTTTACACTTGTGACTAGGGGTGTACTTTTCATCGCAACTAAAACATAACCCCAAACTACGTTTCTTCCTCAACTCCTCCCAATTCAGCCGTCGAGGTGTTGGTTGTTGCTTCTCTCGTGGTACCGGGGAACTAGTGACTGCATAACGTGAATTCCCCGAACTGCTATTATATGACCTCCACCGCTTCTCTTGTTGTAACTGGTCATCTCTCATTCTTGCAAGATCGATTGCTTCCGTTAATGTTTTCGGTTTGAGGATCCGAATGCCACTAGATATGTAGATATGAAGCCCCCCCATAAACGCACCCACCAGAGTTTTCTCAGACCAATCTACCTTGTTTTGCAGTCGTTCAAATTCTCTCTGGTACTCGATTAACGTTCCCTTCTGCCGTATGTGACAAAGAGCTTCTTCAAAATCTTCTCCGTCAGTGGGACCAAAGCATGTATACAACTCCGCCTCAAACGTCTCCCATGGCAGATGATGGACATCAAAACCTCTCCCTCTCGATTTTGCCTGCCACCACGCATTCGCCTCCTCCGTCAGGTGAAAGGAGGCTAAGCTGACTCTCTGATCCCATGGTATCTCATGGTAAGTGAAATATTGCTTTGCTCTGTTTAACCACTCCTCCGGGTCTCCACCATCGAACCGAGGAAAATCCAGCTTAACCTGCCGAGCCTGGGCTTGCACTGTCGTTACCGCAAAAGGATTGACATGGTCATTCCTCTGTTCCATCGGGTAGCGCTGCTCTTCTACTCGCCGCTTTCCCCGATCCGCACTGGTTCCACTCTCTCGGCTGGTAACAATGAGCTCACGCATCTGATTCACCGTGTCTTCCAACATTTGACGGAAAGTCGTCTCCATCTTTTGTAACTTGCCGTCGATCTTGGTAGTAACTGCTCGCACCTCATCTTGTACCGTTCCGAGGCCATCTTGCATCAACCCGAGACCAGCCTCCAAGTCATCGAGTCTCTCTTTGTTGTTAGGCATTGGCGCTAACTCTTTTTTTGTTTTTCTGGGTGGAATTTTGAAAGAAGTAAAAATGGAAATGTGAAAGAAGCTTTTTGTTGAACGTTGATTCGTATGAATGCCGTCAACAAAAAATAGAATTCTTTCATCATGCAGCTTGTGACTTTCAAAAACGAGTTCTATATGGTCAAAAAGCCTGATTATAAATCATGAATGTATCGTATGATCAGGATATGATGGTGAAATTGAAGTGTGGGTCTGTAAGCGGCATTTAATCGAATACTTGGTGTGCATATATAAGTTACCGAAGAGACCTCGAGCGGATAAAAAAAAAGACTCAACAAAAGAAAAGCTAAGAGAAGTATGACTGGCGGAGAAAGACGAAAGCATTAGAATATGAGAAACTGAAGACATACATAAAACATCAATGGAGGATTCAGATTTCAGAGACAGAGAGACATCGAGAGAATACAAAAAACCAAAAAAAAAAGGAACTGTTGAGTTGGACTTTTAAGAACGTTGTCGTTTGGTGTTATTGGGAAAGGTGGTTATA
Organism: Camelina sativa; assembly: GCF_030686135.1. Classification (NCBI taxonomy): domain Eukaryota; kingdom Viridiplantae; phylum Streptophyta; class Magnoliopsida; order Brassicales; family Brassicaceae; genus Camelina; species Camelina sativa. The sequence continues at coordinate 24,110,544 of NC_141886.1, read as the reverse complement.
AAGTTATGTCCAAGCCCGCCCCATTAAGTCCAACGGGCTGGTCCACGGACCTAAATAATATATTAAAAAATAAAATAAAATTAATAAAAATATATTAAAATAAAGTAAAAGTAATAAATAATAATTTTAAAAAACAATTTTAAATAAAATTAATGTTTATATTAATTTTTATTGATGTTTTAATTTTTTTTTACATTAAATTATTTGTGTTACCACATATTTTTAAAAGATATATATTTAAAATTATATAAAAATAGTTACGTATCTATATTAGATATTTATTTTTATTTAATATTTGAAGACCGCGGGCCGACCTGCCAACCCGCGGGTATAACCCGCTAAAGTCCGCAATCTGTTTGGATCAGGCCCGCAAGACCCACTTTTTAACGAGCTTAATATTTAGTGTTCATATCCGACCCGCTGAAGTACTATTTGGGCTAGACCCAAAGGCATAGAGCCCGCTTGACACCTCTAGTTGCAACCACGAGGAGAAAATTGTTACTGTTTCTACCATTTTTTTAAAACCATATTGAGGCCATAACTTCTATTATATTTCTAAAGTTTTCTACTTTTTCTGATTTTGTTCAATTTAGCCCAAAATACCAAACCCTTAAATTCACTAGCTTTTTCCCCACGTCACAATCTAATCCTTGGTTTCTAACTGTCTACGAACACTTAACAGTGATGGTGGTTGAAAAGAGAGGTTTAGAATCTAAAGGTAATCGATTCAAAGTTCGTTAAGAACATGTACAAATACAATGGTCCATGTTAAATAACAACATATGAAGAAAATAAAAAAGAGGGAATTCATGGGAAGAAGACAAGATTTCAAACACAGAGAGATAGGCATGAAGTGAACCAACGTACGAATGGTTCTCCACATCTCTGAATCTAGCCATATTTTGTTTCTTTCTTATTCATTTGACGGCAAAAATAGTAAATCCACTTTTATAACGAGAAAGGGACAAAGAATCAAGAAGTGGGAAAGGAAGGGTAGAGTGAAACTTGACACACATGTGTACTTATGTATAATCTTAAAGTAGTGGACCATATCCTAAATGACACAGACGACATATATGCGATACTATATGTGTATAATATTGCTGCAGACTGCAGTGACATTCACAAAGAACCACTTGAGCATTGCCATATTAAAGTTACAGAAAATAGAATTTTATTTTATTATTTATGAAAGATAAGAACATGTGTGGGGGTATTTTCTCAACCCACTATATTTGGTCATGAACGAGTCTCAGGCTTGACATTACATAATTTTTACTAGTTGACTAGTAAAATGGGAACATCCTTAGACCTGGCTTCTCAACCCGAGAAGTAGAAGTAGCAGCCGTAGAAGCATCATCAACCTTTTTGAATTTGACGAGTAAGGTCTTAGCATCATCATTGGTGATAATTAGCTGTGGTGCTCTTAACCAAGCCCAAACCCCTGGGGTGGCTCCAACGGTTCCGGTTAATGTGGTCAACTTGTAAGTGTTTTCTCCTGTTCCTTCTCCGGCGTTCTCGATCTTAAACCAACTATTTTTCTCTTGTGGTTTACCACCGATGAGAATCTTAGGCTCTTTGTGAGCCGGTGAGGAAACATCGACTTCCCAGAACTTGGAAAACTCGTTGCAGACCGGCCAGATGTCTGACCTAAACTCGATATTTACAGCTACAAATGTCTTAACGATCGTTTCCATGAGAGCGTATGGTAAATTGAAGCTAACCGGTAGTCCCGGTTGGTACGGAAGGAGTGTTTGGGTGATGGCAAGTGGACAAATGGGAAGTCTGTTAGTGGCCGCTGGGACAAGACCACCTCCATTGTTACTTTTCGTCTTCACAGGCTGGATGTAGTATTGTTCACCGAGTTTAACTGGATTTCCGTCTCCGTCCTTCACCTCTTCCTGTCGTTGTCCTTGGATGCAGACGACTGATGCTGCAAACATGAGAGTGATGAGAAAAGAGACTACTGAAGGTTTCTTCATTGTGATTGTTTTGTGAGTGTGTATTTCTAGGATTTGAGTGAGTTGAGTTGTGGAGAGCTAACACATTTTGTATCAGTCTTTATAGGAGCTCTCTGCGGTCAAAAGAGCATGACAGTGAAAAGAGAAGGAAAAGACTCCCAATTTTGTAAAGTAAATCCTTCCATTTATCAGCCATAACAATTTGTCAGACTATAGCCCTTAATTATATTGATCAACTAACTTTCTACTAGGGTGAGGGTTGGAAAGAGGGGTCTTAACTAGACTCTACGGTTATGGTTTCAAGCTTTTGATTCTCAGCACGAGGAACATGCACAATGGTCCGTGTTAACTAACATAGAAATCAGAAGAAGAAAAATAGACGAACCCTACCTAATTAATTTATGAGCTAAAAATGGTTATCGGCTTTTTCCTCGCGGCACAATCGGATTGTTGGCTTCTAAAATTTTTCTTACTATAGACTCTATGGTAATTGTTGGTAATTTTTCGTACTGACCTAAACCCAAGGTAAACCGAGTAACTTTGCACATCAACTAAACCAGGGACCCTCTTTTGGGCCAGCTAAACGGACCTATAAGCAGAAGCCTGACGAAGTCACTCGACCGACCTCCAAGACTGCCCCTTAAGCCCGACCTGCTCATCAGAAGAGGAAATTTACTATATCTTCAATCCGAGATTTAAGAAAAATAGACTTATCTTGTAATCAATGCATTCATATAAATAGAGGGGTACCCCCTCCTCGTATATCATCCAATAATCAATACAAAAACCCTAATTCCTCCTTGTTTTTAGAGAATATGTCAAATGTGAAGTGAGCAAATGATAAGTCTACTAAGAATATGCACCATCACACGGATCGAATCCCACTCTCTACGAATGTATAGATTTGGTTAATGATGTTGTGCCCAATGAGAAAAAAAACGGAATATAAGATGTTGTGCCCAATGAGAAAAAAAACGGAATATAAGAGTAAAATGAGAAAGAAAAAACTCCCAATTTTGTAAAGTAAAACCTTCAATTTATAGGAGTACGGTCAAAACGGAGCATGACAGTAAAAAGAGAAGGAAAATTAAAACTCCCAATTTTTGTGAAGCAAAACATTCAATTTATCAGCTATAAATACTTAATGGCTATGTCCTCACGTCGGAATCTAGTCCTTAATTATATTGTCCAACTAACTTTCTACTACGGTCATGATCAGGGTTGGAAAGAGGGGTCTTAATTAGACTCTACGGTTATGGATTCAAGCTTTCGATCTGCAGTACTAGGAACATGGACAATGGTTCGTGTTAACTAACATAGAAATCAGAAGAAAAAAAATGAGTCCCGCTCTGTACAAATATAAAGATTTGGTTAATCGACCAGTTAGTTGTAGCAAAATGATGACCAAAGATATAAAATAAACGACAGTAAAAAGAGAAGGAAAAGACTCCCAGTTTTGTAAATTAAAACCTTCCGTTTATCAGCTATGGGCTTTTTACTCACGTCAGAATTAATCTAGTCGTTGATTATATTGACCAACTAATTTTCTATTATGGTGAGGGTTGGAAAGAGGGGTCTTCATTAGACTAGTCTTTTGATTCTCAGCACGAGGAAATGCACAATGGCCCAACTTAACTAATAATACGCATAGCAAGAAAAAATAACGACGATCAATAAATGAGAAGAAGACGAGGTTTTCACAAGACGAGAGATACGGTTGAGTTAACCAACGCACAAAATGATCCTCAACATCTCTGTTCCTGCTCACATTTGACATTCTCTATTAATTTTAAAAGAAGAATCGAAAATTAAAAATAAAACCTAACGATATTGTGAAGTGGCCACAGTCTAGTGTCAAAGGATAAGTGCACCGAGAACATGCATCATCATACCACATATCGAATCTTGCTCCATGAGTCAGCTAGTTGTGGCTCAATGATTAAAAAAAAAACGGAGCATGACAGTAAAAAGAGAAGGAAAAAACTCCCAGTTTTGTAAAGTAAAACCTTCAATTTATCAGCTAGCTATAACTACTTATTGGCTTTTTCCTCACATCAGAATATAGTCCTTAATTATATTGGCCAACTAACTTTCTAGGAGGGTGAGGGTTGGAAAGAGGGGTCTTAATTTGACTCTACGGTTATGGATTCAAGCTTTCAATTCTTAGCACGAGGAACATGCACAATGGTTCGTGTTAACTAACATAGAAATCAGAAGAGAAAAAATGATGAATCCTACCTAAATTCATTTATCAGCTAAAAATGGTTGTTGGCTTTTTCCTCGCGTCACAATCTGATCGTTGGCTTCTAAGATTTTTTACTATAGTAAGAGTTGAAAGAAGGGAGTAGACTCTATGGTAAATAATTCAACTTCATTTTTTCAGCACCAGGAACATGCACAATGGCCCAAGTTAACTAATAATACGCGTAGCAGGAAAAAAAAACGACGATCAATAAATGATCCTCAGCATCTCTATTTCTGGCCACATTTGACATTCTCTATTAATCCTCAACAACCGGAGGAAGACGAGGTTTCACAAGACGAGATCAGATACGTACGGTTGAGTTATCCAACGCACGAAATGATCCTCAACATCTCTGTTTCTGGCCACATTTGACATTCTCTATTAATTTTTAAAAAAGAGTCGAAAACTAAAAATGAAACCTGTCAAACAAAAGTATGAATTTAGCAGAAAGTATAACTAAGTGCAGAGCCGACGTGGAGATAAACTAGACTACAAGTGAGGGAGAAGAATTGGCCTCTTAAATGTTTGAAAATGACAAATCCATAAGATTTTAGCAAAACATGCATATAAAATTTGCCTAAAAAAATAGCATTTTCTATAAGAATCTCTTCAATCTATTTCGTACCAGAATTTGATTTTTGGAATTCAGGAAGGACCATACGGTTATATAGTATTAGAGCGCATACAACATATATGACTAGTTTTACTAATTAAAGTGATCATTATCAATTTATCAACTAATTGTAAACTCCTTGTCACTAGAGATGTCAAACGGGCATGCCCGCGACCGCATGGACCGACCGCAACGGTCTTGCTTTTCTTCTGATCCGCTGCGGACCGGTCCGCCATAAGCAACGGGCAACGAATCACCGTCCATACCCGCCCCGCTTATTCTTGCGGACTAACGGCCATGCCCGCGGGCGTTGTCTTGTTATGTTTCGTTGACATCTCTATTAATGTGTTTGTTATGAATTTGTCTCTTTGATGACTCGTTCAGATCTTAGTATGGATTTGATTTGTTTCTTCATGATTTCTTGTTATGTGGAAATGAAGATGAGAGTGATATTGAAGAAGAAGTTCAAGTGGTTCAGAATAACGACTTCAATAACCATTATCGGCAAAGTGGTAGTGAAGATGATGAAAATATAGATACTAAATGTGTGGTTAAGCCTGCTAAAGATCAAACGTTTTTGGGGAGAAATAACACGGATTCTTAAGCACGAGCCCAAGACTTTGTGTGCCTTCCAGAACAAACGGACAAGAACTTGATTCTTCTCCAATCTTGATCATTGCTATCTTGAAACTTTTTTGAAGAACAAAGAAGTGAGAAAAAGTTAACTATAGCAGATAAAACAGAAGATCAAAGATGTTTAAACTGAAATTTAAATCAAAGAAGTACTAAACTGAAGCATTAGTTGAGGTACTTAAACTGAAACATTAAACCAAAGTATTAAACTGAAATGGAAAGCTGAAAACAGAAGTCTCAAGGTTAAGATGTCTCTTCAACCAAATCAAGCTTCATCATCAACAATTGATTGGAAAGAAGGTAGTGTCTCATCTTCAGCAAATTCTTCATCCTCCTCTACATATGGCAAAGTAATAAAAAGGTCTAGGTAAATATATGTCACTTAAAAGTTACACAATCAATACCAAATTATGATAATTGTTTGATTACCATTTTCATATGCTTCAAAACCTTTTAACCAATTGCGGCAACATATCAGTGATTGAACATTTTTTGGGAGAAGACGGCTTCTATACTTGTTCAAAACTCGAGTTCCAATACTAAAAGAAGATTCAGATGCTACTGTTGTGATTGGTATACTAAGGAGGTCGCAAGCCATTGACGCCAGTTCTCCATACCGTTGAGAGTTATCTTTCCAAAATTTTAAAATATCCAAACTCTCATACTCAATCATATCTATCGGTGGATCATCTAGATACATTTCCAAAGAAGACTTTCCATTAGTAACAACAGTTTGTTTGCGGAAGTTTATAAAATCCTGCAAATGTATAAAACAAGACCCAAAACATTTTTAAAAAAACTGCAAATGTACAAAACAAAAAGAAACTATAACTAAACCTGAAAACAGTCTAGACATCTATACACATTTCTCAAAACAGAACTTAAAAACCAATAGCATAAGAGACTGAGAACTTACATCATAGTTGCCAAAACTCCCTTTTTTTCCTTCATTCTCATCAGTTTTCTGATTAGTTTCACGTGTATCTGTAGAAGATGATGTGAAAATGGACTTATTCTCATAAGATTCAAAAAGAGTAGTAAGCTTACCACGCAAATGTTTAATCTTGCTCTGAGCAGAAACCTTGTTGTTCTTTCCAAAACAATAATTTACCAGTGTTAGCTTCAACCTTGGATCAAACACTATAGTCATTGCAAAGACATCACTAACCTCTTCCCAATACTTATCAAACCTTTCTCTCATTGGGACAATCATACTTCTGATGACTTCATCTTGATTATGTGAATTCGATATCAACCAATTGTTGATATTCCAAACTTGCATGAAATACAAGTTTGAAGTTGGATATGTTGAACATGAGATCAGATTAGTGATTTCATCAAAAAGCTCCAAAAACTCACAAATCTGCTTCAATCGGTGCCATTCAACTTCTGTAGGGTGAAACTTGTAGTTTTTCTCATCAATGACTTTGAGATTACCAAAGGCAGCTCGATACTTGAGAGCCCTATCAAGCATCTTGTATGTTGAGTTCCATATAGTTTTCACATCCATATTCAATCCCGCTTTCAACTGTAGACCAACAGCTTCAACACATTTTGAAAACAATATCTCACGTTTTTCAGAAGCTTGAACATATTTGATACTCTCTCTGATCTTTTCCAATGTATCATCTATATCTTTCAGGCCAATCTGAACAATGATGTTGAGGATATGTGCTGCGCATCGCACATGAAAATAGTCTCCTCCACACAACAAATCATTCCGCAACATAAGCTGAGATTTCAGAATCTCTTTTGTTGTGTCATTGTTAGTAGCATTGTCTAATGTGATGGAAAACACTTTTTTCTCAATTCCCCAATCCTTCCACTTCTGTAGAATCTCCATTGCTATGTTTATACCTGAATGTGGAGGCGGAAAAGCATAGAACGCAATAATCTTGCTGTTTAATTTCCAGTTCTTGTCAACATAATGTGTTGTTAGACACATGTAGCCCTCATGACTGATTGCAGTCCACAAATCAGAAGTGAAGCTAATCCTCCATGGAAGGTGAACTAATTCTCTCTTCAAATTCTCTGTCTCATTCTCATAGAACTTGTAAACGTCTGCTGCAGCTGTGTTCCGACTAATAAACTTCACATCTGCATTCAAATACTTCCAAACTGATCTAACTCTCTCATATTCAACATAGGCAAATGGGAGATCATGCTGAATGATACACTTAGCTACCATTTCACGAAAAACCATATGATCAATCTTCCTAGCTTGTAATCTTGCCTCAGAGTTGAGCATCACCTTACTAATATCAGCATTACTAAGCAGAACCTTACATGCTTTCATATGACGGTTGTAAGAATTTGTACCATTCTTGTGTGAATCATATGCATAGTCCCTCTTGCAGTGATTGCATTGCGCTCTATCTTCTAGTTTTCCATTAATAGTCTTCTTAATCAGTGTAAAATTCTTCCAGCAATCTGCATACTGCTTTTTCTTCTTCGGTTCTGTTGATGTTTTCTTTCCTTTCTCTCCTTTGACATCATCATCTTCATCATCATCATCATCAATATCAATTGCTGCTCTTTTACCAGATTTTGATGACTGTTCTCCATTAAACTTACCTTGCTTTCTCTTCTTCGGTTCTCTTGATGTTCTCTTTCCTTTGTCTTCTTCGACATCATTACCATCAATATGAATTGCTGCTCTTTTACCAGATTTAGATGACTCTGGTGTTGCTCCCTCAAACATACGACGTTGGTTTGCAACATTTTCAGCATCTATGATTCTTTGAGACTCTAAATCTATTGATGATGTCAGATCACCAAAATCGTGTGAATCCTTTAAAAAATAAAACCAATGATTAATGTTAAAAGTCTGTTAATGTAAACTCTACACATAACAAGTACCAAACAGATTTATTGACAATACATAAGTAACTTACCATCGCAACCAGTTGAATCCCTTGTGAGGACTGGATTCGTAACCCGTGACTTGTGAAAACTCGATTAGTGAGTATGTGACTTGTGAATTAGGTTTATCCTGTTTCAGTCTTTTTTTTTAACGCAAACAATTTAGGGTTTACAACTTTTATACCACAGCTTTTACGACTAAATCTTCTAATATCTAGTTGGTACTAATTACATGTTTTAAAAATATACATATCTTTCAGAGTCTCTAGGTGTATCACAAGGTTTGGTTTAAAACAAGCGAAAAATACTTAGGTTCACCCCTAGGGGTGAACCTTTGTATTCACCCCTCATCTCTCAACCAATCAGAATGTTCCATCTAATATTTCATTTAAAAAATAAGTCAAAATTAAATTAAAAATCAAAACAAATTAAGGAAACAATTTCTGTATACTTTTCTTTAACGAAAATTAAATATTCGCTTGGTTTAGATTTTACAATTAAACGAGATTATATATCGGTTTGGGTTTATAAGTGAGAATTAGGGTTTAGATTTTACAATTAAAATGAAATTATATGTCGGTTTGGGTTTACAAATGAGGTGGTTAGGGTTTAGATTTTACAATTATAACGAAATTATATGTCGGTTTGGGTTTACAAATGAGATGGTTAGGGTTTAGATTTTATAATTATAACAAAATTATATGTCGGTTTGGGTTTATAAATGAGATGGTTAGAGTTTAGATTTTATGATTAGAATGAAATTATATGTCGGTTTGGGTTTACAAATGTGATGGTTAGGGTTTACAAATGTGATGGTTAGGGTTTAGATTTTACAATTAGGATGAAATTATATCTCGGTTTGAGTTTATAAAAGAGTGGTTTAAATTTTTAATTCTATAATAATGTATACATATTTAATTTCCTTATTTACTAAGGGGGTGAATGAAGAAGTTCACCCCAAGTATTGTCCAAAACAAGCTGGACAATGGTTTTAAAAAAAACTAAACAAGCTGGAGTGGTGTATCACAGACTCACAAGCTTTGAAGCGAAACAGGACTAGCACTAAGCAGGGTTTTGAGACAAACTATTGAGCCCTAAAGCCATATATAACAACATACCAAATCAGTGATCAGCTGCAGCCCCTTCTGCTCCCACGGTCTGTGAATCCTTGGAGCCCTGTTTCATAGTCAAGGTCATCAACTTCCATGGGTGAGGTTGCGTTCATTTCGCTGACGCATTTAACCTGTAGGATGATGACGCAACCAGTAGTTTGTTACAATCTCAAAACAAAACGAGAAGGAAATGACTCAGCTTCAAACAGAGATTTGTATAAGATCCAAAGAAAAGTCAATTTTTGCAAGAGACTCGAGAAGATCACAAATGCATATTCTAACTTCGCGGTCAGCATCAAAAAGCAGAGGAGAGACTGTATCTATAATTTTGCTAGTACTCTCACTCCCAAGAAACGATGTGATGTCCTGAATGGCTGCATAAATAATAAGACAGTCACACAAGAGACGTGAATAAATATATAATTCTAACCCAGAAATTAAATAAATGAGTAACCATACCAGAATCTTTCACACGTTTATCCAAGAAAGACAGCAAGATACCCAAATACTCCATAAGTCCATAACATTAGATTCTCGGATGTGCTTCGACAATAGTTGAATGAGACAAATATCATATATATTTAATCAATGGGACAAATATAAGTATAGTGGGAACTTCAACAATGTGCCTTCGTATCTATTAAGTGGACATTGATTTTCTGAATTTCTCCTTTGTTTCTCAGATGACATAAGCAAGAAAAAAAAAAAGATGTGAGATAGCAAAACTTTAAAGTGGAGAGAGAGAGAAGAAGGTACATGTCAACAAACACTTTGAAGAATTCCTATAATTCCCCATTCCTAATTGTGCTCTAGACCTACCTTATAAACAAACACTTTGAAGGCATCGTATCAGTTCACCCCAAGTAATAATACTCCAGCAAGGTAACCTCTTGTAAAACTCACCCCAAATTGCAGACTTTTGCTGAACTCATTCTTTATAAGGTGTGTAAGTTCCTCTTGTTCATATTAAAACAGAGTACATATCAGTCCTCTCATTTCCAGAATATGATCAAGTAAAAGCAACCACAATTGTTTACAAGAGAGTAAGCATAGAACTTACGAGACATTACCAAACCCACCAGCACCAATAATTAATGCTCTTGGAACTAAAACCATTGTAGCTACATGGAGTTCTCTGAATTTGAAGCTTATTATATTACCCAATCCTAGTAACCCATCCTCTTGCTTGTCTACATAAAGAACCAAAACACACAAATTTCACTTTAGACAACAAGCAAAATCTTCTTGAAATCAATTTACATTAAACTACAAGCTAGCTTTTGTTGACAAAATTACTTATATGAAGCATCATGGAGCTCCTCTGCAATTAAGAGAAAGAGAGAGAGAGACAAAGAAAAAAAAACATTTATCCCACATATATGTCGGCATTTCTTCAGCTTGCGCCATTGACCGGTCTTCATTTCCAGTAGCTAGTTGCGTCATTCTTCATTCCTTTGACAAATTTGCACAGGGATTCATTAACCATAACTTCAGATTCATCACAAACAGACCAGATTCATTGAGAAATCGAGTAGAATCAAAACATAGTGGAAAGAGAGGAAAAAACTTTCGGACCATCCGCAACCCCGCGGTCGGAATCGAACAAACTCCGTTTGAGTCCGCATGACCCGCCATTTTTCGGGCATCAAATTACAAGCTCATACCCGATCCGCTAAGCTACATATGGGGCCATGCCCGCGGGCCATGCCCGCGGGCTTAAGGCCCGATTGACACCCCTACTTGTCACACACAAATTTTTCCCATAGGCGTGACTCGGATGCATCAGACGGATCCCGGAGGATGGGCTTTCTATAATTAGTATTTCCGAGCCTTCCTTCCGTTTCTCTCTTCTTCTAGCGTTTTGGAATATTCTAGAAGCTTTGGAAAAGAAGTCGAGAGTCTTGGAGAAAAGTAGTTGAGAGCCTTGGAGAAGAAGTAGAATATGGGGAAGGATCTAGAGATTGATCTAAACCCTTAGATCGATTCAATCTCCACCATCCACTAAGGAGGTGAACATTATCAATTTATCAACTAATTGTAAACTACTGCTCTGATTGATTACAAGATTAAGTTTTATGTTTGATCATGCCTTATTTTAAATCCTCTTTATATCCAATCAAAGAAACCATTATATTGAATCGAACTAGCAGATAATATATCTATGTAAATTTTAGTTATTGAATTTTTATATCTTGATTTTTAAGGTGTATAATTATATTTCCCTAATATTATAATTAGCACTCTCATAGAAAAGCCCGACCGGTTTCATGATAAAGCACTAGAAAACATAAATTTTAGTAAATCTATGGATATATAATAAAATGCGTGACGGTATAACCTCAACCCATTATTTTTGGCCATCGACGAGACTTATGATTTATATTATAATTTAAGAGTAAAATATAATTTATATGATTGTTTTAAAATTTTTTTTTGGATAAAATTATGTAATAAAATCATATGATAAATATGTGGCTTGAAAAAAACACCTATTTTGTAAGTTTTATATTGTTAATTTTGTAATTTTATGTATGAGAAATGATTATGTTTGTTGTTTGTTTTTATTTTAATTTTTGAACATGTTTACTGAAAGTTTTTTTTAATATTATCCGTATTTAGGTAAGATTTTATTTTCAACTGCATAAAGATCTCAAAAATCACGATTAAGTGTGATAAATTGTCAAGATTTGATTTCTTTTTACGCCTAAAAGTATATTTTTATGCCTAACAGTATATATTTTGTAACAATACATGGAATACTAAAGATTTTATTTAGGAAATTGTATAAATCATTAGAATATTCTCTTTAAAATTTTTTTTGGAATATTCTTAAGTGTATTCATATAGTCTACGGATTGACCAATTAATCTATAACATTTTTTTGTAACAAACTTATATTTAATCTATAACTTATTTTGTAACCAACTTATTAAAATTATATAGTTTACAAAAAAGATTGTGTACTTCCGTTTTATTATATAGGAAATTATTTTGTGTGTTTTAGAGTTTGAGTGAGCGGAGTTGTGAGACCAACACATTATAAAAATACTCAGCGGTTAAAACAGGGCATGAATTCTTAAAAAACTATCGTAATTAATTTCTTAAAGTTCTTTATTTTGGTTAATAGGAAGTTTATTATTCTTTTTCTTGACAAGTAAGAAAATATGAGTATTCATCTAAATCACCCAACATATATTAATTCATTAACTCATACTTGATATGTTGAGTATTTATTATCAAATTTATATGGTAGTTAATTTTCTAAAAGTTTATTTTTTGTTAATATTCTTGAAGTTGTATAATTCTTTAATTCTTTTTTCTTGTTAGCATGCTCAAATTTATCAAATTTAGTATTATCAAATTTATATGGTAAATTACGGCCATGCATAGTCAGTCATAAATAATACAGCGCTATAAAGGATAATTTTTTATTTATTTATGGAAAATAAAAACTTGCATGCGGGTATTATCTTTTTTTTTTGGTTAATGCATGAGGGTATTATCTCAACACATTATTTCTTGCCATGGACGAGTCTCAGGCTTTTTTTTACATGATTTTGACCAGTAGCTAGAACGGGAACATTCTTAGAGAAGTAGAAGTAGTAATAGTCGCTTCATCAACCTTTTTGAATTTGACGAGTAAGGTTTTAGCCTTATCATTGGTGAGAACTAGTTGTGGTACCCCAAAAGCTCCTAGCTTAGTTCCAATAGGTCCAGCAACGCTGGTCAGCTTGTAGGTGTTTGCTCCGGCTCCTTCTCCGGCATTCTCAATCTTAAACCAGCTATTTGGTTCTTGTTTTGTACCACCAACGAGAATGGAAGGCTATTCGGTAGCTGATGAGAATTCATCGACTTTCCAAAACTTGGAAAACTTATCGCAGAGCCAGAAATTGGACTTAAACTCAATATTTACATAATCATCTGTGGAAATGGTTGTTTCCATGGTTGAGTATGAAATTGAGAAGCTAACGGGTACGCCTAGTATGTACCTAATGGCTGTTTGGACGATGCCAAGTGGACATAAGGAACCTAGTACAGGGGGTGCTGGGACAAGACCATCTCCGGGGAAGTTTGTATTGACTGGCTGGATGTAGTATTGTTGACTGGTTTTAAGATAATTTCTAACAGTATCCTTCACCGGTTCGCCTCCTTGGATGCAGACAGCTGCAGCTAACAGGAGAATGATGAGAAAAGAGACCACTGAAGTTTTATTCATTTTGTTGGTTTATATTTTTTAGGGTTTAATGTTTACTTTCTTGAAGGGTTTGAGTTATGGTAAACGAAAACATTTTGTATCAATATTTATAGGAGTCCTCATGCAGTTAAATCGAGCATGACAGTAAAAAATAGATAACAAGCTACCATTTTCGTTGAGTAAACCCTAAACTTGTCAGCTACAAATGCTTGGCTTTTTCCTGCATGGTCACATTCTTATTGCTCTTGTGATGGGTCCTTAATGTCTATCTTTCCATTATAGTAAGGGTTGAAAAGAGGGGGTTTAGACTATGGCAATATGTTAAAACTTAGAATTTCAACACGAGGATAGCCCTGGACATTCGGGTATCTGATCGGGTTCGGGTCAGATATTTCAGTTTTTGGGGTATTTCGGTAAATGGGTCCTAGACTCATCCGGGTATTTTTAATATTTGGGTCGGATTTCGGATAAACACCCATCAGGTTCGTGTATCCAAATTCAATATGAAATTAAGTAAACCAAACTCAATTTCATTCAATAAACCGATCATTAACCAGAAACAAAAAGAGACCAATGTTCAAAAATTCAAACCACAATCTCGTTCAAACCACATAACAAGATTGTTAAACAAACAAATCCATATCTTAATAAACCAAGTACTAAACGAGACAACAAAGTAAACCAAAAGTTCCAAATTCACCACTAGCCGATAGTTCTTGTAGAACTTGTACCAATTGTAAAACCAAAACAACAAAACACCTTGTAGCTTCAAGTAGCCGAGACCTTACTCTTCAATATAGAACTCTGAAAACAAAAGAATTGGATGAGTTAACATAAACTATAAGAGAGAAAATAAAAAAAAAACAACAAGATCTAGTGATCTACAAACCTTTTTCAAGTCGATCTTCATATTCTACTTCTGCCAAAATTTGAGCATTGGTAATGAAACGACCCGACCTGTTTTTTTTTTTTAAATAAATAAATAGTAAATAATAATAATAATAATAATAATAATAATAATAATACTAATAATAATAATAATAATAATAATAATAATAATAATAATAATAATAAAAAACAAACTACAACTAGTGGTCCCATGCCCACTAGCCACCTAACCACAATCACAACCAAATCGCGGAATAACAAATACCAATATCCAAAACAATATCCAATAATAAACCAATATTATAACACAAGCAATAACCAAATACCAAACATCAGAAAACATAAAACCGGCAACCTAACAATGTTTCTAATGACCCAACTCTAGCAACCTAACAATGCCAGACAACAACCAATCGAGTCCTTAGAACAACATCTTCTTCATTGCCTTGATTCCACGATCACACTTTGCCTTTACCTGCACCACAAACACAAATTGCAATGCATGAGTATTTTATAAACACTCAGTAAGGCAATCCGCCCATCTAATGGGGTATACACACAAGTAATAGAGACATCTCTAACCATCAATAAACAATCAACAATCAACAATAACAAACCAGGACTCAGCATCGACCGACACCAGTTGGAGGTTGCGTCGACCGACGCCAGATCTGCATCGACCGATGCAAGGTTTACTTGCATCGACCAACGCATGCTCGACATAGCACGAAAACCCTAGAGTTTACGTGTTGTCCTCGCATTTGCATCGACCGACGCACATAATACATCGACCGATGCAATGCCGAGCATCGTTTTCCCCCGAAGCTTCTCGCCGGATCTTCGTTCCTACAACCACAAAACTCGATCCAAAGCCACAAGAAAGCTTCCCAACGTCCCAAATAACAATCTAACAAGTCTAACAACACATAACAAGCAGATCAGAGAAATCTCCAGCTTAGATAAGCCATGGTCATGCACTTACCTTTGCCAAGACGAATCTGAACCTTTAACCAACAAGAAAACATCTCCAGGAAGCTCCTACAACGCTCCCAGCTACAGATCTCAACATGAACATCTTCCAATCCAAGAACTCACCAAGAACACTCAAGAACACCAAGAACTCTTCTCCCTCTCTTTCGTTTCTCTCAAAAGCGGCTAAACACGCCTAATGAGACAAAACTCGAGTTTAAGGGTTTTTCCTAACCCAAAACGCAGCGTTTAACTTAAGTCAAACCGCAGAAAGCTGAACCTGCACCGACCGATGCAATCCCTAAACCGGGATTTCGGTTCGCGGATGTTACAGTTCTCCCCTACCAATCATAGATTCGTCCTCGAATCTCGAACAACCATCAGTCAAGGACTCCCGTGCGACCGTCTCCACGGCCCGCACTCCTCCGACCGATCTACGAAAGGTCACCTCTAGGCGATAGACTCACGCTCCAGGCATTACTTGCTCTCGACTTTTGGACTTTCCTTTATTCACAGGCCTAAACCTTGAGTTTTTATTGGCTCCTCATCTGGCTGAAACCTGCATGCCATAATATTGGCTCCTCATCGGACCTAAGCCCGCATGCCATAATATATAAAAAAGTCAAATATTCGTCTCTCGGGTTGCCACCCTATAGCGCGCCCCCGGATTGTCATCCGAAGTCGATATACCAACCATGCCCCCAAGCCACAAAGTCTCAGAATATGGCGGTGCTAGGAGAACCAAAGTCTCCCTAGTCGCGAGCAAACAATTCTGAACACGTCTGAGTCCTATCCCTATCCAGGTTCCCTTCCCGTGGCTCGCGTCAGACAACATAATGTCCTACCAACCACATATCCCCTCACTGGAATACCTCATGACCACACAAGGATCATATACATGTCGCAAGGGCCGCCACAAAGGCCAAACAAATGTCCTAAACAGGGCCGCCACCAAGGCCAAACAAATGTCCTAAACAGGACCACCACCAAGGTCATTCAAGTGTCATAATCAGGACCATCACAAAGACCATCTGTCCCGAAGGATTGTCACAAAGACCATCTGTCCCGAAGGACCGTCACAAAGACCATCTGTCCCGAAGGACCGTCACAAAGACCATCTGTCCCGAAGGACCGTCACAAAGACCATCTGTCCCGAAGGACCGCCTAAACAGACAATCTGGCTAAACAGCCCGCCATAAAGGCCACACATCTGGCTAAACAGCCCGCCACAAAGGTTACACATCTGGCTAAACAGCCCGCCAAAATAGCCACACAATTGGCTAAACAGCCCGCCACAAAGGCCACACAATTGACTAAACAGCCTGCCACAAAGGCCACACACGGCTAAACAGCCCGCCACAAAGGCCACACAATGTCTGAAAAGACCGCCACACACGAGCATAATGACTCAAAAGTCTGCCACGAAGGCCACACTAGCCCCTTCAAGGCTCACAACCACTAAAAATGGACAATTCTAACTCCCATAAAACTTTCCATTTTTAAAACTTTCCACTTTTGGAATCTTTCCTCTTTTAGAAACTTCTATTTCAGGAAACTTTTCCCTCAACACCATCACAATCCCAAAAGACTCTTATCAAATGAATCTTCTTCTTCCAAAGTTCCTTGATCCTCCTCCCGAGAACCCTCACTGGTCTCGCCTCCAAAGTCATGTTAGGCTGAAGATCTTCAGGAATCTTAGCCTACAACTGATCATCCTCACGGAGAAACTTCCGCAACATGGAAGACTTTATGGAACGCACGCATAACCTCAGGCAACTCCAGCCTATATGCTGCCGGTCCCACCCGCTCAATCATATCCCTCAGACTCAACTTAGTCTCAGTCAATGACCAGTTCGGACCCTGTAACATGGCCATCTTGAGGTACACTCTGTCTCCTACCTGAAACTCAAGATCTCTCCTCCCCCTATCGGCATAACTCCTCTGCTGATCCTGAGCTTCCTTCATGTTCAGCTTGAGAACCCGAATCTTTTCTGAGGTCTCCTGAACAAAATCTGCCCCGTAAATGCTCCTCTCCCCACCTGAGTCCAGCATAACGGTGTACGACACGACCTCCCATACAAAGCCTCATAAGGAACCATCTTAATACTCGCCTGATAACTGTTGTTGTAAGCAAACTCTACCAAGTTCAACTGATCTGCCCAATGGCCTCCCCAATCCAACACACACATCCTCAGCAAATCCTCCAGCGTCTGGATCATCCTCTCTGACTGTCCATATTTCTGGGGATGATAAGCTGTACTCATATGCACCTTAGTGCCCATCTCTGCCTAAAACGCTCTCCAGAACACCGAGGTGAACTTAGAATCCCTATCAGACACAATGCTCGCTGGCACCCCATGCAACCTGATTATCTCCTTCACATACTTCTTAGCCAAGACCGCTGCTCCATCAGTCTTCTTCATGGCCAGTAAATGTGCCGACTTAGTCAACCAGTCCACAATGACCCAAATAGCATCAAACGTCCTAGACACTGGCAAACCAACCACGAATTCCATAGTAATCATATCCCACTTCCATTCTGGAATGGGAAACTCTTCAGCAATCCACCTGGAACCTGATGCTCAGCCTTCACTAGCTGACACACATCGCACCTCGCGACCCAACTAGCCACATCCTTCTTCATCTTGACCCAGTGATAGTACCTCTTGAGGTTACGGTAAATATTAGTCGCTCCTGGATGAATAGAGAACATGCTCACATGAGCCTCTCTCAAAATCTCCTGTCTCAACTCCTCATCCTTGGGCAGACAAACCCGCCCATGCACCAAAATAGTACCATTAGCCGAAACATGGTACTCAGAACCAACCTCCTTTGAGGCATTCACCAGCCCCAAATCCTTCTCTTGTGCCATCCGCACCCTACTCAGATGATCTGCTCTATCAACCGCCTCCAAACCCAACGGCTCCTAAGAAATAGCGCAAAAACTCAAAGCACTGATCTCTCCTACCAGAGACTCCATCTCCTGCTCCTGAGCCGAAGCTAGCCTCTTCCGACTCAGAGCATCTGCAACCAAGTTAGCCTTCCAGGATGATAGGCTATCTCCAAATCATAATCCGACACCAGCTCCATCCACCGCCTCTGCCTTAAATTCAGCTCGGGCTGAGTGAGTATGTACTTCAGGCTCTTATGATCTGTAAACATCTGCACCTTTGCACCATAAAGATAAGATCTGCAAATCTTCAATGCAAAAACTACAACACCCATCTCCAAGTCATGAGTAGGATAGTTGTCCTCATGCTTCCGCAACTCCCGCGAAGCATAGGCAATCACCTTCCCATGCTGCATCAACACACACCCCATACCAACTCTGGATGCATTTGTATAAACCACATAGAGTTCTCCCTACTCAGGCAAAGCCAACACTGGAGTATTAGTCAACATCTCCTTGAGGCTTGCAAAGCCTTCCTCACACTCCTGTGACCAAACAAAAGGAACATCCTTCCCTGTCAACTTAGTCAACGGACGTGCTCTGCTCGCAAACCCCTGCACAAACCTCCTGTAGTAACCTGCCAGACCAAGGAAAGTCCTGATCACTGTGGCACTCTACGGTCTAGGCCAATCCCTGATAGCCTGAATCTTCTCCGGATCTACAAAAACCCCATCTGCAGACACAATATGACCCAGAAAACCCATCTCACGCTGCCAAAAACTGCACTTGCTCAACTTAGCAAACAACTTCTGCTCCCGCAGCTTCTCCAGAACTGCCCTCAAATGCACTGCATGCTGTTCGGGACTCTTATAATAAACCAGGATGACGTCGAGGAAAATGATGACAGACACGTCCAGAAACTCTTGAAACACGCTGTTCATCAATCTCATAAACGCTGCTGGTGCGTTAGTCAACCCAAACGGCAACACCACAAACTCATAAACCCATACCTCGTCCTTCTACTTGACGAACACCACCGACGGCCCCCACGGTGAAGTGATAAGACGAAAGAATCCTCTATTTACTTCCTTAGCTCTACTAGACTAATAATCAAGTATGCTAACATCAACTCACCACCGTCTGAAAATCAACCCCTTTTGCCAGTCCAAGAACCTCTAGTAACTTGCCTCTAAGGGAAACTTCCTCAAGATGGCTTAATCTAAAATTAACTTTCCGCTTAACAATTTTCCACAGCAAATCATCAATACGAGCGTAATAAAACAAACAAGTACCATACGTTCGCATATTCTGTATCAAATGCTTTGCAGGTCTCTAACTCAAACCACTTGACTTATTCCCTCCAATAAAGCTTACCAAAAACTTGAATCTAGCAACCTTGTCCATCTCCAATGAACTTCATCCAACATCGTCGCAAACATGCCTTTCCCGACATGAAGGCTTCTCGTGAACTTATGTATCTGGCAAACATGCCTTTCCTGGCTCATACCTGCTGCAACTCCCCTTCCCGGGACTCCAGCACCACCGGCCGCACAATCATGGTGCAACAGCCACACATTCATGACCGCTCCAGTCATAAAACCCTGATCCACTGGGCAACACATCCAAAACCCGAGATTAAACCACCAGCACTCTCTCGAGGTCTACATTTAGTAGTTATGTTTATACTCACGTCCTAGACATTGCTTGCTCCCAACTCTCCCACCCTTAGGTCGCAACCTTCGAGCCATAGCGATCTCACTGTCAGACCTCCGTCTTCGAGTTATACCGTCTCACTCTTGGACCATAATCCTCAAGATCTCGGTATCAGAGGACTAATCATCCCCTCAGGAGAACATCATCCCCTCTGCCACTCTCGGAGCCCACCATCCCTTCAAAAGCAACAATCCTTAAAGACTATAAACATCTTTCGACAAAAGGTACTTCCCGTGGTCCAAGTATAACATTACAATGTTACACCTACCCACACCACTTCTAATATCCAACTGGATTACCCACCAAACAGAGAAATATCTGCTCCAACTACATATGTCCCTGTATCCGCCTCTCTAGGCTCGATACCTCTCGCGAAGAATCTCACACCGGTCATCTACCACTGCTCCATCTTCCTAACATAAGATGGAAAGTCCTCAACATCCGCAGCCCTCGACTGCACCCCGCCACATGCGCACAACTGGGGCCTGCACTGGTACCCCTCTCGGTAACCGCTCCGACAGTATGCCAACAGATCCGCCAAGCGATCCTCTCGACCCTGGGCTCCACCTGCTGCAACCTCACACCTGGGTTCCCAGCACCCCCGACACGCTCACCGGCTAACCCACACACTCGCTGGCCTCAAGAACTCGCCCGACCACGACCACGACAACGCCCACGTCCACGATCAGAATCTCAACCACCTTTAACCACTGATCTTCCAAGAACAGAGGCTAACAAGTATATAACAAAACAAAACCACACAAAGAAACATAACAATTACTCATCGTGGAATCTCATTGAAGGCTCGAAGAGGATATTCTAGGACTCCATGCCACACACAATTGAATAACTCACATAATCAATCAAGACATGCAATCCCAAACATCACAACAGAAACCTAGTGAACCCAAACCTAGAACCGTAAGGGCTCTGATACCAAAACTAAACGACCCGACCCGTTTTTTTTTTTATTAAATAAATGAATAGTAAATAATAATAATAATAATAATAATAATAATAATAAACAAAGTACAACTAGTGGTCCCATATCCACTAGCCACCTAACCACAATCACAACCAAACCGCGGAATAACAAATACCAATATCCAAAACAATATCCAATAATAAACCAATATTATAACATAAGCAATAACCAAATACCAAACATCAGGAAACATAAAACCGGAAACCTAGCAATGTTTCTAATGACCCAACTCTAGCAACCTAGCAATGCCAGACAACAACCAATCAAGTCTCTAGAACATCCTCCTCTTCATTGCCTTGATTCGACGATCACACTTGGCCTTTACCTGCACCACAAACACAAATTGCAATGCATGAGTATTTTATAAACACTCAGTAAGGCAATCCTCCCATCTACTGGGCTATACACACAAGCAATAGAGACATCTCTAACCATCAATAAACAATCAACAATCAACAATAACAAACCAGGACTCAGCATCGACCGACACCAACATGCATCGACCGATACCTGTTGGAGGTTGCGTCGACCGACGCCAGGTCTACATCGACAGATGCAAGGTTTACTTGCATCGACCAACGCATGCTTGACATAGCACGAAAAACCCTAGAGTTTACGCGCCGTCCTCGAATTTGCATCGACCGACGCACATAGTGCATCGATCGATGCAATGCCGAGCATCGTTTTCCCTTCTCGCCGGATCTTCATTCCTACAACCACAAAACTCGATCCCAAGCCACAAGAAAGCTTCCCAACGTCCCAAATAACAATCTAACAAGTCTAACAACACATAACAAGCAGATCAGAGAAATCTCCAGCTTAGATAATCCATGGTCATGCACTTACCTTTGCCAAGACGAATCTGAACCTTAACCCAACAAGAAAACACCTCTAGGAAGCTCCTACAACGCTCCCAGCTACAGATATCTACAGGAACAGCTTACAATCCACGAACTCACCAAAAATTCTTCTCCCTCTCTTTCATTTCTCTCAAAAGAGGCTAAACACGCCTAATGAGACAAAACTCGAGTTTAAGGGTTTTTCCTAAGCCAGGATTTCGGTTCGCGGATGTTACAGGTAAGAACTCTTGATTCAATTGCAATGTCTTGTTTCATCCACTGCTCAGTACACATCAAAACCTCAACCATATAGGGAGTTAGGCAACTTCTACATGGTTCTATTATCCTACCACTTGTGCTAAAAGCACTTTCAGATGCTACCATATAGGGAGGTGAGGGGCCAGGTTCTGCTCATTGTCGTTTTCCAGAGAAATAGAAGAGAGAAATTCCAGGTTCTTGTGAGTTTTTGGAGATTTCTAGCTGTTCTTGAGAGATCCGAGGCTGAGATTGTGGTAGATGTTAGTTGAGAGGCTGTTTTCGTGAGTTTAGAGTCAGATTCATCATTCTCAAAAGTGAGCGCATGACCATGGCTGATCTAAGCTTCAAAATCCTTTGTCTTTCTGTGTTCTAAGTGTGATTGATTGATTTCCTTGCTTACTTGTGTTATTTTTGTGTTCCCAATGATATTTCGTGGCTTTTGGGTGAGCCTCGACCACATTAGAGGCATTTGGAGTCAGAGATCTGTATTGGAGTTCGCAGGAAAATGATTGTGTCGATAGACACAAATGCGAGGACGGCGCGAAAAACTTATGAGCATCGAGCGACGCATGTGGAGGTGTAGGTCCATGCAAATTAGGGATTTCAGAAAATATCGAGTATGCGTCGATCGACACAAGGAGTGTGTCGGTCGACACCAACCACTCAACATGCGGCTGATTCTTGTTTTCCAGGTTTGATTGTGTCGTTTATTGTGTGTTGGACATTGAATTCTCAATTACTTGTGTGTGTAGCCCAGTAGATGGGAGGATTGTCTCACTGAGTATTTGTAATAATACTCATGCGTCTCAGTTGTTGTTTGTGATGCAGGTAAAGGCAAAGTGTGATCTCGGAATCAAGGCAATGAAGAAGATGATTTTCTAGAGGCTTGGTTAATTATTCTATATATGCTTCTGTTAGGTTGCTATAATGAAACATTGTTGTCTAGAATGGATGTTAGGTTGCTGGTTCTATGACGTTGTATTATTGTTGAATCATTGGTTATTGGATTAGTGGAATTAATTTATGTTATCCGCTATTGTTGAATGGGGATACGTTGCTAGTGAGTATGGGATTACTATTTATTAAAAAAATATGGGTCGGGTCGTTTCACTCTTAATACAAGAATCAAGAAGATGAGTAAAACTTTTTTAAAAAAATAGATACCGTTTTAAACTTTATGAAAGAGAGACCGTTACAGAGGATGAGTAAAAGAACCAATACATGGCGAATTCCATAACAGAAAGTAAGTAAGGAAGATAAAAGAAGCATATATTTATCCATAGGTTAAAAAGCTTGGAAGTTGGCAAACCAACAATGGAGGAAGGTCTGATATAGTATGATTGGTGATGAGGTAGGGAGGTGGGTTTCCTCTCTGTCCAGTCCGGTGAGCCTTCTACGCATAAGGAGCTGGATTTCCCTTTTGAGCTTTTCTCCAGTGTAGTAGGTGGCAGAGTGAATCCTTGAATTTCGTTCCGACCAAATGCTGTAGATTAGAGCCTGAAAAAAATAGCTTGCAGATTACATTGAGCTTTCTGTTTGTGGTTGGATTCTTCCTCCAAACTATAACGCCTGAAATATCTGGTAAGAGCGGAGGAGCGAGATGAGCAAAAAAATCAAGCCAAATAACTTTGGTGTAGGGATATTGGAAGAACAGATGGTCTCTGGATTCATCCCCAAAGACACAGAAGAGACAGGAAGCAGGGACCGGCGAACTCCATCTTCTCAGCCTATCCCATGTAGTAAGTCTATCCAGGACTGGTAGCCATGGCATAAAATCCATTTTGGGAATTCTTTCTTTAAACCAGATCTGTGTATGCCAAGGAACAGAAGGGCCAATGGGGTGCAAGTGCCTCCAGGTTTGTTATGATGAGAAGGAACCTTGAGTTTGATCCGGCAAGAGTTTCCAGAGAAAAACATCGTTCTCAAAGGCAACAGATGGAGGAGGAATGAGGAGTAAAAACTTGCCTCAGTGAATATAAGAGATGGAAGAACTACGAATCAGAATTGA
The DNA here is from genome assembly GCF_030686135.1 of Camelina sativa. NCBI lineage: Eukaryota > Viridiplantae > Streptophyta > Magnoliopsida > Brassicales > Brassicaceae > Camelina > Camelina sativa. The sequence goes on along the minus strand of NC_141886.1, from coordinate 24,086,373 downwards.
ACACTTTACTTAGGTATATATAGTATTAATGGATTAGCTAGATCATATGTCTATATTTTTCTGGAAATTAAACTCCATATACTAATACATACATCAAAATTTCTATTGACACAACGTGTGTTGCCTACTATATACTGTATGATCTTTCATTGCTCCAGTAACATTCACAAAGAACCACGTAACTCTTCACTTTTGCCTCTAAATCTCCATCTATCCGGACATAAGAGATGTATATGCTCAAAAGCTGAAAAGTAGAGCAAGTAAGCGACTCAACTTATTTTTTGGTCTGGCCAGACCCGGCCTATAGCACAGGCCGCCTGTGCTTAGGGCCACCAATTTTTTTTTGGTTTTCAAAGACCACATATTTTTTTTTATTGGATAATCAAAACCATTTAATTTATTTATAGTGTTATTTAATTAGAAAATACATACATCCTTTTAAAAATAGTACTATTATTTATTTAAAATGTTTGTATGACCACATATTTTTATTTTCTTTTAGTTGTATACTTGTATTATAGATATTATTTTTTGTTACTTGTTTTATTCAGTCATTTGTTTATAAAATGTATAGGAATTTTTTTTTTAAATACAGAAAAATCTATATATACATTTTTGAAGTACATTTTGGGTTCTACCCTTTTATTTGTACTTATTTACAAAGCTAATCCCTACATGTTTTTACAAAAATAGCATTACTTATGATTTTGTTTCCTAAATATTTTACATTTCATTTAAACTAAAAAAAATTACAGCAAAATCAATATGGAAACTGAAACTATGATATATTTAACAACATCTTCTATTGTGTTTTGAAGATACTCTATCTCTTAATCGTTTGCAAACAAAGAATATGTAAAATTAAAAAAGTTAAAAATACTATATAATATGAAAAGGACATGTGGAATTAATAAAATATCATTACATTTGTGCGAACACGGGTTAAATCCTCATTTTATTATTTGTAAACACTATTAATATTAAAATACTTGACATATAAAATTAAGTTGATTTAACTAAGACTGTGTAAAATAATTAAATCATTTAGAAAAATGTGACTTAATCATTACATATAAATGACTTATTATGTATTTAGATCCATTATTTTTGTTATAATACTTAAAAATCAAAATAGAATCTAAAACACTAAACAAAATAAACTAAATATAACAAACAAATAATCATAAAGTATATTACGGGTTAAAAAATTAATATATACATTTAGTCGCACAAACAGCCGGAAAATTTAGTTATTATTCTATTTACAATACATCTAATATTTAAATAACAAATATAATATAAAATATAAATAATAAAAAAATTATATACACGCGGTGTACCGCGGATTAAAATCTAGTATTATTGAAAAATGCTACATTATTTTTTTCCCTTCGGACCACAAATTTTATTGGACTGGCCCTAGGTCTGGCTATTTGAAATTAGGAAAAATCAATTAAATACTTACCACATATATATATCTTTTCCTATACTAACTAGTCTACTTTCTCTTTTAGCTAATTTAAAATTTATGATCCCCTATATAATAAAACGGAAGTACACAACATTGTTTTGTAGACTATATAATTTTAAGAAGTTGGTTACAAATAGGTTATAGATTAAGTTTTATATTATTTGTATAGTCTGAATTTATTGTTTCCAAAAATCTTAAAGAGAATACTCTAAAGAATCATTTGATATCATCTAACTTACCATATTAATTTTCTTTATTAAATTATTCATCAAATAAAATCCTTTGATATCTAACTTAACATATTAATTTGTTAATGATTATTATACTTCACCTCTCATTTTTATATATGAGTCTATTTTGTGAAACAAATAAATTCTCATATTATTTATTATAATAAAAAAATAGTTTTATTTCCGGATATACCATAAGTTGAATTTTTAAAAACAAATACAAATGATTAAATGTATAAAATATTCAATTTTTATTAATATTATTCTTTAAAAATAATATCTATTGAATTAAAATTTTTACTGAGTAACGGGTCAAAATTGGAATATTTAAATTCAATTTCATACTTTTTGGTTGAATTTTATAATTTTATATAATATAATAAACTTTAAATAATGTATTTTGAAATATTTTTAAAATATTGAAACTTGATATTAAAGTTAGAAACTATAAACACTCTAAATTGGTTTGTTATAACAATGTCAATAATATGAAAGAATTTTAAAAAACCAAGTATATTAAAACAAAAAGTATAACAATATATTAAATTACTCATAATATAATAACTCACTTTTTAAAAACCAAATTCACAAAATTATGTCTTATAATGACATTCAAGTCATGAGGTAGAATATACATTGTTGAAATAACTTCACGTACATAAACTAATACAACATATTAAAATTTTATTTTAAAATAGAAAATATACAAAATTTTGTATAAAATAAAATTTAACCAGTGTTAGCACGAGTGTCTTTTTCAAGTGTCATTTTCAATAAAATAAAATCTAGAATCATTAACAATATAAAACATACAAAATAAGTGTCTTTTTCAATTCATCATATTTAGTATATGATTTTATTACATAATATTTTATGCAAAAAAATTTTAAAAAAATAATCACATAAATTATATTTTATAAAATTACAATGTAAATAAAATGAATTTCAATCCGTACTATTAATTTAGCACGGGTCTTAATCTAGTTGATTTATTATATTTGCTCATCAATGGTTCATGTCAACTAACATATTACTATAAAAGACGATCAAATAATTCACGGGATGAAAATGCCAAATGGTCCCTATCTCTCTCTCTCTCATTTGAACCAACGCGAGAATTATTCTCAACATTCTGCTTCTGCCCACATCCTTTTTTGTGTTTTATTGATACAAGAACAAAAATTATTGTTCCCCACCACATTCTTCCAAGAAAACGAATGAGCGACGACAATTCAACTTTTATTTTTAAAATTTTAATATATTGTATTACGTTATATATATATGAAGTTATTTCAATAATGTATATTATACATCATGACTTGAATGTCATTATAAGACATAATTTTGTAAATTTATTTTTTAAAAAGCGAGTTATTATATTATGAGTAATTTAATATATTGTTATACATTTTGTTTTAATATACTTGGTTTCTTGAAATTCTTTCATATTATAGTGAAATATTATTGACATTGCCATAACAAATCAATTTAGAGTGTTTATAGTTTCTAACTTTTATATCAAGTTTCAAAATATTAAAAATATTTTAAAATAAATTATTTAAAGTTTATTATATTATATAAAATTATAAAATTCAACAAAAAAATATGAAATTGAATTTAAATATTCAAATTTTGACCCGTTACTCAGTAAATTTTTTAATTCAATAGATATTATTTCTAAAGAATAATATTACTAAAGCTTGAATATTTTATAGATTGAACAATATATATTTGTTTCATGAAACGACCCAATCCGTTTTTTTAATTAATAAATAATAAATATAAATATAATATAACTACAACTAGTGGTCCCATACCCACTAGACACCTATCCACAACCACAGACAACAGCGGAAATAGCAATATCAATAAATATCCAATAATAATATAACCAATAAATATCCATAACAACAATCCAATAATCAAACAGCAGGAAACATGAAACCGGCAACCTAACAATTTTCCTAAAAACCCAACTCTAGCAACCTAGCAATGCCAGACAACATACAATAGAGTCCCTAGAACATCCTCCTCTTCATCGCCTTGATTCCACGATTACACTTTGCCTTTAACTGCACCAGAAACACATATTGAGATGCATGAGTATTTGATAAACACTCAGTGAGGCAATCCTCCCATCTACTGGGCTATACACACAAGCAACAGTGATTCCAATGTTCCAAACAAACAACAAACAAAACATACAAACCATGAAATCAAACATCGTCTCGCTGGAAGGGAGGTGTCGACGGACACTGGCCTTGGTGTCGACCGACACTACCCCACAATGTCGATCGATGCCCAATTTGCTGGTGTCGATTGACACTCCCTCTGCAATCGCGATCCGCTCGAAACTGAGAGTCGAATCTCGCTCCCAACCTCCTCCAAATCGCCCAATACTCATAACCCAATCCTAGCAAGAAAAACAAACAAAACAACAACAAACAAGCAAGAACAAGGAAATCAAAGGCTTAGATTAGCCATGGTCATGCACTCACATCTTTGCAGGAAGATTCAGACCAATAGCAACGAATCCAACCCTCCTAGCAAGCCTTTAGATCCTTCCTAGCTCCAAACCTCTCAAGAACAGCCAAGAAATTCACAAATCTCACCAAAAATCTCAAGAACTCTCTTTTTCCTCTTTTTCTCTCAAAAGCGTTAAACGACGACAAGAGAAACTTCCCAAAACCCTAATGGTCGACAAAACACTTAAATATCTCAGTTTAGTGGTTTTTCCTAAACCAAACCGGTCCAAATCGATAATTAAATCGAACTGGTCGAACCAGAAACATTGGTGTCGACCGACACCCTCCCCCAAAACGCTCAGTTTTGGTTCAAGGTTTTTACAATTCTCCCCCACCAACATAGATTCTTCCACGAATCACGAACAACCATCAGCCAAGGAATCCCGTGCTACCGTCTCCACGGCCCGCACTCCTCCGACCGAACTATGAAAGGTCACCTCTAGGCGATAGACTCACGCTCCAGGCATTATTTGCTCTCAACTTTTGGACTCTCTTTTTTACTCACAGGCCTAAACCTTGAGTTTTTATTGGCTCCTCATCAGACCGAAGCCTGCATGTCATAATATTGGCTCCTCATCGGGCCTAAGCCCACATGCCATAATGTACATAAGAGAGTCCAATACTCGTCTCTCGGGTTGCCACCCTACCGCGCGCCCCCGGATCGTCATCCAAAGTCGATATACCAGCCATACTCCCAAGCCACAAAGTCTTAGAATATGACGTTACTAGGAGGACTTAAGTCCCCCATGAGTCGCGAGCAAACAATTCTGAACACGTCAGAGTCCTATCCCTATCCAGGTTCCTTCTTGTGGCTCGCGTAAGACAACACGATGCCCTACCAACCACATATTCCCTCACTGGGATACCTTTTGACCACACAAGGATCATCTCACTGCCCAATGGGCCGCCACAAAGGCCAAACAAATGTCCTAAACAGGACCGCCACCAAGGCCAAACAAATGTCCTAAACAGGACCGCCACCAAGGCGAAACAAAAGTCCTAAGCAGGACCGCCACCAAGGCCAAACAAATGTCCTAAAAAGGACCGCCACCAAGGCCACTCGTCCCGAAGGACCATCACAAAGACCATCTGTCCTGAAGGACCGCCTCAACAGGCACTCTGGCTAAACAGCCCGCCACAAAGGCCACACTCTGGCTAAACAGTCCGCCACAAAGGCCATACAATGGCTAAACAGCCCGCCATAAAGGCCACACAATGGCTAAACAGCCCGCCACAAAGGCCACAAAATGACTAAACCGGCTACCACAAAGGCCACACAACGGCTAAACAGCCTGCCACAAATGCCACACAATGGCTAAACAGCCCGCCACAAAGGCCACACAATAACTCAAAGACCACCGCACACGGCGCAATGACTTAAAAGTCCGCCACTAAGGCCACACAAGCCCTCCAAGGCTCACTCCGCTAAAATGGACAAATTTTATCTCACATAAAACTTTCCATTTTTACCACTTTCCACTTTTGGAAACTTTTCACTTTTGGAAACTTCTATTTCAGGAAACTTCCCTCAAAAACCCTGCCTCACGGAAACTTTTTATCCCGAGCACCACCTCATCTTGTTACTTAGTCGCACAACCAACCACCCCAAGCAACCAAGTAAACAAGAGAGATGGGCTGGAATACTCCATTCCCGCTCCAGCCACGGATTACAGATGGGACCAGGCTAGGCAAGCTCAAGTCGCGGCTTGCTTCCCATACCACTTCTTAAACCTTGCCTTCATCCTCGCCTCAGGCTCCCAAGTCTGCTCCTCAACACCATCACAGTCCCAAAGGACTCTCATCAAAAGAATCTTCTTCTTCCGAAGTTCCTTGATCCTCCTCTCGAGTACCCTCACTGGTCTCGCCTCCAAAGTCATGTTAGGCTGAAGATCCTCAGGAATCTTAGCTAACAGCTGATCATCCTCACAGACCCATATACCTTGGACTCAACTTAATCTCAGTCAATGACCTGTTCGGACACCGCAACATGGCCATCTTGAGGTACACTCTATCTCCAACCTGAAACTCAAGATCTCTCCTCCTCCTATCGACATAACTACTCTACTGATCCTGAGCTTCCTTCATGTTCAGCTTAAGAACCCGAATCTTCTCCGAGGTCTCCTGAACAAAATCTGCCTGGTACATGCTCCTCTCCCCCACCTGAGTCCAGCATAACGGTGTAAGACACGACCTCCCATACAAAGCCTCATAAGGAGCCATGCCAATATTCGCCTGGTAACTGTTGTTATAAGCAAACTCTACCAAGCTCAAATGATCTGCCCAATGGCCAACCCAATCCAGCACACACATCCTCAACAAATCCTCCAACGTCTGGATCGTCCTCTCTGACTGTCCATCGGTCTGGGGAGGATAAGCTGTACTCATATGCACCTTAGTGCCCATGTCTGCCTGAAATGCCCTCCAGAACACCAAAGTGAACTTGGAATCCCTATCAGACACAATGCTTGCTGGCACCCCATGCAACCTGACTATCTTCTTCACATACTTCTTAGCCAAGACTGCTTCTCCATCAGTCTTCTTAATGGCCAGAAAATGTGTCGACTTAGTCAACCGGCCCACAATGACCCAAATAGCATCAAACGTCCTGGACACTGACAAACCTACCACGAAGTCCATCGTAATTATATCCCACTTCCACTCTGGAATGGGAAGACTCCTGAGCCAAAGCCGCCCGCTTCCGGTTGACTAAGTCGGCACATTTTCTAGCCATTAAGAAGATTGATGGAGAAGCAGTCTTGGCTAAGAAGTATGTGAAGGAGATAGTCAGGTTGCATGGGGTGCCAGCGAGCATTGTGTCTTTTAGGGATTCCAAGTTCACTTCGGTGTTCTGGAGGGCATTTCAGGCAGAGATGGACACTAAGGTGCATATGAGTACAACTTATCATCCCCAGACCGATGGACAGTTAGAGAGGACGATCCAGACGTTGGAGGATTTGCTGAGGATGTGTGTATTGGATTGGGGTGTCCATTGGGCAGATCATTTGAGCTTGGTAGAGTTTGCTTATAATAACAGTTACCAGGTGAGTATTGGCATGGCTCCTTACGAGGCTTTGTATGGGAGGCCGTGTCGTACACCGTTATGCTGGACTCAGGTGGGGGAGAGGAGCATGTACGGGGCATATTTTGTTCAGGAGACCTCGAAGAAGATTCGGGTTCTCAAGCTGAACATGAAGGAAGCTCAGGATCGGCAGAGGAGTTATGCCGATAGGAGGAGGAGAGATCTTGAGATTCAGGTTGGAGATAGAGTGTACCTCAAGATGGCCATGTTGCGGGGTCCGAACATGTCATTGACTGAGACTAAGTTGAGTCCGAGGTATATGGGTTTGTTCAGAGTGATTGAGCGAGTTGTACCAGTGGCATATAGACTGGAGTTACCAGAGGTTATGTGTGCATTCCATAAGGTTTTCCGTGTGTCTATGTTGCGGAAGTGTCTCCGTGAGGATGACCAGTTGTTGGCTAAGATTCCTGAGGATTTTCAGCCTAACATGACTTTGGAGGCGAGACCAGTGAGGGTTCTCGAGTGGAGGATCAAGGAACTACGGAAGAAGAAGATTCCTTTGATGAGAGTCCTTTGGGACTGTGATGGTGTTGAGGAGCAGACTTGGGAGCCTGAGGCGAGGATGAAGGCAAGGTTTAAAAAGTGGTATCAGAAGCAAGCCGCGACTTGAGCTTGCCTAGCCTGGTCCCATCTGTAATCCGTGGCTGGAGCGGGAATGGAGTATTCCAGCCCATCTCTCTTGTTTACTTGGTCGCTTGGGGTGGTTGCTTGTGCGACTAAGTAACAAGATGAGGTGGTGTTTGGGGTACAAAGTTTCCGCGAGGCAGTGTGTTGGAGGAAAGTTTCCTATTTTGGAAGTCCTTTAAGTGGAAAGTTTCCAGAAGTGGAAAGTGCTAAAAATGGAAAGTTTTATGTGAGTTAGAATTTGTCCATTTTTAGTGGCGGAGAGCCTGGGAGAGGGCTTGTGTGACCTTAGTGGCAGACTTTTGAGTCATTGCGCCGTGTGCGGCGGTCTTTTGAGTTATTGTGTAGCTTTTGTGGCGGGCTGTTTAGCCATTGTGTGGCCTTTGTGGCGGGCTGTTTAGCCATTGTGTGGTCTTTGTGGTGGGCTGTTTAGCCATTGTGTGGCCTTTGTGGAGGGCTGTTTAGCCATTGTGTGGCCTTTGTGGCGGGCTGTTTAGCCAGAGTGTAGCCTTTGTGGCGGGCTGTTTAGCCAGAGTGCCTGTTGAGGCGGTCCTTCGGGACAGATGGTCTTTTGGGACGAGTGGCCTTGGTGGCGGTCCTTTTTAGGACATTTGTTTGGCCTTGGTGGCGGTCCTGTTTAGGACATTTGTTTGGCCTTGGTGGCAGTCCTGTTTAGGACATTTGTTTGGCCTTTGTGGCGGCCCTTGTGGCAGTGAGATGATCCATGTGTGGTCATGAGGTATTTCAGTGAGGAGATATGTGGTTAATAGGAGATTGAGATGTCTTACGCGAGCCACGGGAAGGAAACCTGGATAGGGATAGGACTCAGACGTGTTTAGAATTGTTTGTTCGCGACTCTTGGGGGACTTTGGTTCTCCTAGTAATGCCATATTCGGAGACTTTGTGACTTGGGAGTATGGTTTGTATATCGACTTCAGATGACGATCCGGAGGCGCGCTGTAGGGTGACGACCCGAGAGACGAGTATTGGATTTTTCCTTCTACAGTATGGGCATGCGGGTTTACGCCCGATGAGGAGCCAACATTATGGCATGCAGACTTAGGTCAGATGAGGAGCCAATAAAAAAAAAAAAAACTCAAGGTTTAGTCCTATGAGTAAAGGAAAGTCCAAAAGTCGAGAGCAAATAATGCCTGGAGCGTGAGTCTATCACATAGAGGTGACCTTCTGTAGATCAGTCGGAGGAGTGCGTGCCGTGGAGATGGTAGCACGGGAGTCCTTGGCTGAGTATTGTTTGAGATTCGAGGACAAATCTAAATTGGTGGGGGAGAATTTTAACATCCGCAAACCGAAATAGTGCCTCGGTCGATGCAAGGTTGTTTTCTGCGGACGAGTTTAACATAAACGCTGCGTTTTGGGTTAGGGAAAACCCTTAAGTCGTGTTTTTGTCTCATTCGATGAGTTCAGCTGTTTTTGAGAGAAAAGAAGGGAGAAAAAGTGTTCTTGAGTGTTCATGGTGTTTGGAGACATTTCCTGTAGAGATCTTGCTGGGATCGTTGTAGGAGCTTCCTAGGAGCGTGTTCTTGATTGTTTAAGGTTCAGAAACTTCTTGGCAAAGGTAAGTGCATGACCATGGCTTATCTAAGCTGGAGATTCTCTGATCTGTTTGTTTATGTGTTGTTAGGCCTGTTGGAATGTTGTATGAGGCGTTAGAAATCTTTCTTGTGGCTTGGGATCGATTCTTGTGCTTGCAGGAACGGAGATCCGGCGAGAAGCTTTGAGGAAAAACGATGCTCGGCATGTGCGTAGGTCGATGCACTATGTGCGTCGGTCGATGTAGTGCGAGGAAGGCGCGGCTTGACCTAGGAGCATCGGTCGATGCGATGTGGAGGCGTCGGTCGATGCAACTAGGATTTCCGCGTATTGTCGAGCATGCGTCGATCGATGCAAGTGGAAGCATCGGTCGATGCAAGTGAACCTTGTGTCGACCGATGCATACTTTGTGTCGGTCGATGCTTGTCCCTGTTGGTGTCGGTCGATGCAAGTCTTGTGTCGGTCGATGCAGAGTCTGGTTTGTTTGTTGATTGTTGCTTGATGGTTAGAGTATCTCTATTGCTTGTGTGTATAGCCTAGTGGATGGGAGGATTGCCTTACTGAGTGTTTATAAAATACTCATGCATTGCAATTTGTGTTTGTGATGCAGGTAAAGGCAAAGTGTGATCGTAGAATCAAGGCAATGAAGAGGAGGATGTTCTAGGGACTCGATTGGATGTTGTCTGGCATTGCTAGGTTGCTAGAGTTGGGTCTTTAGAACTTGCTAGGTTGCTGGTTCCTTGTTTCATGTTGTTTGATATTGGAGTATTGTTATATTTGATTATTGGTTTTTAGTTAGTGGATTATTGTTTGGTCAATGGTATATGTTATTTCCGCTGTTGGTTGTGCTTGTGGTTAGGTGGCTAGTGGGTATGAGAACACTAGTTGTAGTTTATTATTATTATTATTATTTATTATTTATCATAAAAAAAAACAGGTCAAGTCGTTTCATTAGCGATCGTTAAAAACTTGAATTATCAAATAAGAGAAAAAGCCGCAAAAAAATTAAAACTTTCTGAACCAAATGATTTAAATAAAACTGGCAAACGTGTCCAACCTATCTGCTAAGTCTGCCCCAAAAATATTTTTTTTTGTTGAATAGTTTGTAATTTATTTGACACAAGCTTACACAAAATCATTTATCTTGCAAGAAACAAAAATATATATCAAAGAACATAGATATCAAATTATTTAAAATGTAAATCAGAAATAAAAGAGTGGAATATATAGAAAAAAAGAAAACATTAAACATTAAATATTTATCGAGTGTAAATATATATGATGCATTTTAGTAACAAACTTTGAAACAAATATAAAACATATAAAAAATCATATGTTAAAAAAATTAGGTCAGTTGTTGAAAAAAGGTTATAAAAAACAAAATAGAATAAAAAAAAGTTAACTAAAAAAACTATAAAACTCAATTGTACAAAAAGTCAAAAATGTTAAATAATGTGTATTTGAAAAAATTAGGTCAGTTGTTGAAAAAAGGTTATAAACAAACAAAATAGAATAAAAAAAAAGTTAATTAAAAGAACTATAAAACTCAATTGTACAAAAAGTCAAAAACGTTAAATAATGTGTATCAAGGGTTGAGATAATATTTCTTTATATAGATGAATGAAAAAATACTCGAGAAGTTAAGCTTCAACAAAAAAAATCTAAATGATTGGTAACTAAATTTCCAAGATTCTCAAAATAAAATGAATGGAATTATAACTGTTAATTGGAACTATAACTGGTAAAATTTTAAAAGAAAATTTCGGATATGATTTCAGCACAAATTGGTAATTGAAATTATAATTGGTAAGAATTAAATCTATTTTTAGAGAATTACTCAAGTTGATTTTTTTTTTTGTATTATAATAGCAATCTCTTTAAGATTTGTATCCCTACTTAATTACATTTCCATAATTTTCGTTTTGTTTAGTTACAAAAATATTTAATATATGGCAAAAATGTAATCCTTACATTTAAGCATAATAAATCATTAACCCATTTATTAATTTTATATAATAATAATATAGAGATGCTTTCTTTTAATCCATAGAATGAAATTAGTATGAGTTTGATACATTATAAAATTTATTTTGTCGTATTTATAATTACTTTTATTGTTATTTAGTTCATATAATCACTCGCAATTATACATATAATTTCTAATTTAAGTATGTAACATCGTTAATTTGACAAATAACCTTATATTCTTACCATAATTCTAAAGACTAAATATAGAAAATATAATTGTAAAAAAGAAACCAATTTAATCGAATCAAAACTTGTTGCAGATTGTCAAATCCTTTTTCTTGGTTTGAAAACAAAAAATTTAGTTCATCCAAAAATGTGCATTGTCGATTTGTTCAACAGAGAACATCACAATATACCCAACAAAAACATGTCACACAAATTGATTTTGTACACAAAATTAAAAACAAAGAACATAAGAAGAAACAACATGGATGTTATCTACCAAACTGACGATTCTATAAGATTCCATCTGGTTGCTAAAACTAAACAAACCTCAACTTATCCAATAACTAAGATTCTTAATAAAAAAAATCTTAATAGAAAAAATCATGTACTAACTGAGAGTAGATAGATATTTCAGATGTCGGTAAACCTTGATTCTTGCTACTGTTAGAAAGAAACAGTAGAGAAATGTGTTGAAATCTGATCAAAGAGAAGACATTACAAAATATGACATGTCTGGTTCTCATAAAGGATCATGTCTTCTTAGCTTGTTGTTAGCAGCTGCATGTTCACATACCAACTGAATGGATTATGGTGATATATTGTGACGAAGAATCCATCAATGTAGTAGAACTTAGCATTCCCAACTACCAAAAAAGAAACATGTTTCACAAAATCTCAGCAGATTCCAACATATGAAAGTATCAAATCTCATAAAGTAAACTCTATAAAAAAAGGCAGTAGATGACCTAGAGCCCAATACTCATGCTTATGCAAGTGTTCAACCTTGTAGCAGCTTGCAGCAGAAAGATTTGCAATGAGCGACCTACAAAAAAAGGGAGACACGCCTCAATACAACTCAACAGAAGGACATCTTATTAAGAAAATAATCAAAAGCAAATATAAAGATTGATTGTAACCTAACCTTTCTCCACCAAGAACACAGACACGGCAAGTTCTGGTAGGTTTTGACTCATCTCCAAAAGAGTGGACCTGGATATAGAACAATAGGTAATAAACAGTTTATAGCACCTGTTGATATGGACTTAAATCAGAACCAAACACCAATAACTAAACCTAAAGAAGACTCACATTGACACCAGCTGCGATAGCAACCTTCATTGCCTCTCCATATTTGTCCTTTCCAATGGATCCCATGTAACTGGTTGCCTAAAGAGTTTGAAGCATCCACTGCAGTAATCAAATAAATTGTAAGGTTAAGCAACAAAGGTACTAACATTTAAAAATATTTATGAGGATAAGGTTTAACAGTCATTTACCTGGGCCAGTTTGATTGAGTTATGGGTAGCACCTGAAATAACGAAACCAAATCAAGAAGATATCACAAATTCTTCTAATAATGCATATAAACACTAAATATAGAATAACAGCGCAAGAAGATGATGAATTTACCTCCAGCAATGTATTCGATTGAACTTCTGCCTCATTTCATCGTACCTAAACAATACCAATTATGGTGTGAATTAACAAAAGAGAATGTGAAAGGTAGCCATCTTAAAATCATGATGATGACCATCAAACTATTCCGATGGTTTAATATTCTTGTTTCTCATATAGTTACTCTGATCACGAAAGTCATATAATTACCAGCTCGATCAGGTGAAACCTTTCCTTCAATCATAAACGATTTTGCAGTATTATGAAGTTTTTTTCTTCACCAAATGATCATACGTATATATAAACGTCAATCCTACAAAACCCAAAAACATGAAACTAAGAAGAAATAAAAATCTGGGAAATGAACAAAATAAGGTCTCATTAAAATACAAAAACAACTTACATCTTGTAAGCTTCCCAATTACTTTGTGCCATAGCTTCAGCCGAAGATCGAGCTATAAAAAAAGAGTATATCAATTGACTGAAATCTTCATGTTTAAATAAGCAAAAATGATATAGGCTCAGAGTTTTTTTATTCTTTCAATAAACAAACAAACCTTAATGGTAAAAAATGGTTTTGGGTTTTTGTTTCTTTTTTCTTTTAATTAAGTTTAGACTGAGTTTTATCATCTTATAATCGTGATGATGACCAGAGAAGAATCCAAAACCATTCTACATCAAGATTCAGAAACAAAATTCCAATTACACTTGGTTTTAATCATCAAACATAGATTTAAAATCTAAACTTAATTAAAAGATAAAAGAAACAAAATACCTTAGCATATACACGATGCTTGAACAAAATTCTTTGCCTTCTTCTCTTCCTCTTATCATCACTTCGACTTTGTCGACAAAAAAGAAAAAAAATCTTTAACTCTCCATTTGGGAGAGACGGCAAGAGAGAGAGAGCATAGGCGAAAGAAAAATAAAATTTAGGTTTAGTACACTCAGTAAAATTTGGGTGAAAGCTTCAGGGATCCCTATGCACTTTTGGGAGGCTGCAACCCTTCAAGCTATTGCTAAGAAAATAGGAATTCTCCGTGATGTAGATGAGGAATCTGGTAGTCTCTTTGTCACTATAAATGGGTTTAATCCTCTCATTTTTCACCTGGTGGTTCCGTTTAACATTGGTGATGAGGTGGTGGCCTCACTAGAGTATGAGAAGCTCCTTGGTTTTTGCAGTCATTGTTTTAGGTTGACACATGATATGAAGGTCTGTCCAGAGCTAAGCAAGAGTGAGGGGGTCGGGGTCAGGGTGAAATTTTTGATAGGAGAGGAGGTTCATGGAATCAGCAATTGTTAAAACCGATTGTTAAACATTTTGAGGGGGGCTGGGGAAAGCCAAGGAAATTTGCTAAGCGTTCTTTGGATTTTAATTCAGAGGTAAATAGAGACTGGGATCACCAGCAGCAGCGTATTGGTGAGAGTTCAAAGAGTGGTTTTAGATATCAGGCTAAGAGTTAGGGAGACTTGGACCAGCAAAGGAGTCATGGGAGATATGCGGAGGGCAGAGAGGGTCCGGGTAATGTCATGGTTCAACAAGCACGATCGCATCCTCCTAGGAAGGGGAATGGTCCTGCCTGGCCAAAACCTTTGCATCAGGCGAAGCAGAAGAATGGTTCGCAGGTTGGTGGTGTTCTTGAGTCTGAAGTCCCTACGGCTGCTGATGTGGTGGATCGAGAGAAGGATGCACTGATGGAGGATGTTATTGGGGCTAGTGGAGGAGATAATGAGGCTGGGTTCTCCGTGAGTTCTGATGATCTTCTCGAGGATGGGGAATACCAGGAGGGTGAGGGTCAGGCTGACGATACTGCTGCTGATGATGAGGATGCTCAGACGGATACAGAGAAGGGTGTGTCAGAGACTGACGACGATGCGCCACAAGGTATTGTTCCGTTATCTCCTTCCCTTGTTAAGGATTTGGGGCATGTCAATCAGGCTATGAAAAAGATTAAGTTGGGAAATACTAAGGTGGTCAAGGCTAAGAGGGTTGGTTTCTTGGCCTCTAAGGGTGGTAGGGATAAAAGACATGTTGTAGCTATAGCTTCGCCGGGTAAACGATTATTATGTAAGGCTCTATTGTTGAAATCTGCAGGTGATGCTGCAAAGAGTAAAGGGATTGTCAGGCCAAACCAGAAGAAGCTAGAGGGTGGCAATATGGGAGGAGGAACCCGCAAATAGAAGAAAGGGATGGTGGCTCTCCCAAAACCGCCGGCTCAAACGTGAAGATCATGAGTTGGAACTGTCAGGGCATTGGTGCGGATTTGACAGAGAACTATTTGAAGGATTTATGGAAGCAGAATAACCCAGATATTTGATTTTTATCAGAAACAAAAAGATGTTTTTCTCATTTACAAAAGTTTCAGAATAAATTTCGTTATCATCATTTGTATACGGTTGAACCATGTGGGTCTAGCGGTGGTTTAGCTATTTTTTATAATAATAATATTAAACTTGAAATTACTTCTGCCTGCGATCGGTTAATTGATGTTCAAGCTTTTTTGGGATCTCAAATCTTTTTTATTACTTTCGTTTATGGAGTTCTCGTGCCCAGGTGTAGACAGGTGGTTTGGGACAAATTAATTCAAATTGGTGCTATTCGGCAGGATCCTTGGTTTATGATTGGTGATTTTAATGAACTAATTGGTAATCATGAAAAATTGGGAGGCGAGATAAGACCGGCCTCATCCTTCCTTCCGTTTATCTCAATGATTCGAGAATGTGGGATGTTAGAATTTCCGTGTTATGGGGATTTACTTTCCTGGCGAGGCAATCGCTGCAATAACCAGGTGGTCCGTTGTAGGTTGGATCGCGCTCTAGGGAATGAAGATTGGCATACACTTTTTCCTTGCTCGCGAGTGGATTATCTGGAAATGATAGGATCGGATCATCGCCCTATATTAGCCTCTTGTGCGAAAGCTGATGGGCGGCGCTTTCGTCAATTTCGTTTTGATAAGCGGTGGATGGGGAAAGAGGGGTTTTCCGGAGCCATGGAATCGGGGTGGAATCGTACTAGAAGTTTCAGAATACCAGTGTTTATGGATAAAATAAAAAATTGTAGGAATTCTATCTCATGGTGGAGGAAGCAGAATGTTCCGAATAGTAATAATCTTATATCTTCCCTAAAGTCGGCTTTAGAGGATGTTAAAAAAGATTTTTCTATTTCGCAAGCGGAGATTCACATTATTGAGAAGAAGTGAAAGGATGCCTATCATGATGAGGAATTGTATTGGCAACAGAAAAGTCGAAAATTTTGGTTGCGGGTTGGGGATAAGAATACTAGTTTCTTTCATGCTTCTACTAAACAGAGGAGGGTTAGGAATAAGATTGTGGGGCTGTTTGATACAGAGGATGTTTGGGATGAATCAAATGAGGGTATGGAGAGGATTGCGTCAGGTTATTTCAATAAGCTGTTTGCTCAATCGGATGTGTGTGGTATTTCAGAGATGGTACAAGCGGTCAATCCTTTTGTTACCGAACGTATGAATAGGGAGCTAACTAAGGATATATCAGAGCTGGAAGTTCGTAAGGCCTTATTTGCAATGCATCCGGAGAAAACTCTGGGGCCGGATGGGATGACCACACTTTTCTTTCAGAGGTTTTGGCCTCATCTTAAAGGGGATTTGGTTGCTCTCGTTAGGGATTTCTTTTGGACTGGGAAGTTTGATCCCAGAATTAATGAAACTAATATTTGTCTGATCCCGAAGGTGCAAGTGCCTAAAAGTATGGCAGAATTCAGGCCTATTAGTTTGTGTAATGTGGGTTATAAGATCATATCAAAGATTCTTTGTTTTCGGTTAAAAAAGATTTTGCCCTCGATTATTTCTGAAACACAATCGGCCTTTGTTTCTGGACGGTTAATTACAGATAATATTCTGGTGGCACAAGAGATGTTTCATGGTTTACAGACCAATAGGATGTGCAGTTCGGGATTTTTGGCTTTCAAAACGGATATGAGCAAGGCCTATGACCGAGTTGAATGGGATTTTTGAAGGCGGTCTTAATAAGACTAGGCTTTGATTCCAGATGGATCTCTTGGATAATATGGTGCATGAGTTCGGTTTCCTATCAGGTGTTGCTTAATGGTCAACCGCGTGGCTCCATTAGGCCAAAACAGGGCCTGCGACAGGGGGATCCTTTATCCCCTTATCTGTTTATTCTGTGTACTGAGGTGTTGATTGCTAATATAAAAAAGGCAGAGAGGGAAGGAAAAATATCGGGCATTAAGATTGCCTGAGATTCTCCTCCTATTTCTCATTTGTTGTTCGCGGATGATAGTCTGTTTTTTTGTAAAGCGGATGAAGAACAATGCTCAACGGTTATGGATGTCATAGGCAACTATGGTAAAGCATCCGGCCAGGAGGTTAATTTGGATAAATCATCGATTATGTTTGGTAAAAAAGTGCCTTCAGAGGTCAAGGACGAGGTAAAAACTGTCATTGGAAATTCCAATGAAGGGGGTATGGCCTCCTATTTGGGAATTCCTGAGAGCCTCGGAGGTTCGAGAGTACAAGTCTTCGGTTACGTTCGAGATAGGTTGAATGACTGGGTTAATGGTTGGACAGCAAAATTTTTATCTAAGGGAGGGAAGGAAGTTTTATTTAAGTCGGTGGCCTTGGCCCTTCCTACGCATGTCATGTCTTGCTTCAAACTTCCTCAAGGGTTAACATCCAAATTGACGAGTGCTATTTCCAATTTTTGGTGGAGTTATGATGGGAAAGATCAGGGGCTCCACTGGGTGGCTTGGGATAAAATGTGTAAAGATAAATCTGAGGGAGGTCTGGGATTTCGGGATTTGGAGTTTTTTAATGATGCACTATTGGCTAAACAATATTGGCGTTTAATACAGTTTCCGGATTCTTTGTTTGCTCAAGTTTTTAGGAGTTGATATTTCAGGAACAAACATCTGTTAATGGCAAAAAAACCTTATTCTCCCTCCTTTGGGTGGAGAAGCATTTTTTCAACTAAAAGTTTAGTGGAAAAAGGAGCTCGATGGACGATTGGCTCAGGGTTCAACATATCGGTTTGGCGTGATCCGTGGATCCCTGATCAACACCCTCGACCTGCAAATGGTAGGGGACAGCAACTTCACCCAAATTTAATGGTAAACCATTTGATTAATCCTCGGACTAAAGAATGACATTTACCTATACTTCAGGAATATATGGCTCCGGAGGATATTCAAACTATTCTTAGTTTGCCTATTAGCAAGTCTTTTAGACCAGATCGATTGGTGTGGCATTATACACAATCGGGCCGGTATTCGGTTAAGTCAGGTTATAAGGTAGCTCAAGATATGAAGGCTGAAATTGAGTTTGGTCCCAATTTTAATGCCCTGAAGGCTAAGGCTTGGGATCTTCTGGTACCACCTAAAATCAAACACTTCTTCTGGCAGATAACGTCGGGTTCTCTTCCGGTGACTGTGCGATTAGCCTCCTGGGGAGTTAGTTGTGACACGATATGCAAGAGATGTGACTTGGAGGAAGAGTCTATTAACCATACCTTATTTGAGTGTCCACATTCACGTCAAGTTTGGGAGAGGATTTTTGATGGACCTGATACGGATCAGTTCCCATTTGGTTCAATCTAATCAAATTTGGATTTTTTATATAGCAAAGGTTTAGCACATATGGCTTTAGGCACTACTCATAGCTCGATTCCGTGGCTGGTCTGGTTCTTATGGAAGGATAGGAATAAAAAAGTTTTTCAAGGATTACAATCAGAGCCAATGGATCTCATTAATCAGGCTTTACGTGAACAATTGTGGTGGAAGGAATCCCAATTCACTGCAAGGGTGGACACCGTTTTGACGGATTCTTTGATTACGCCGGAGTTGTTAATTCATTGTCAGGTTGATGGCTCGTGGAAAGCCACAGAACCACATTCAGGGTTAGGATGGTGGTGTGGTGATGGTGAGAATCAGACTTTGGTAATGGGTGCCAAATGTCAACGTTGCAGTGCATCCCCACTTCATTCAGAGTTAGAAGCATTATTATGGGCGATGGAGTGTCTCCGTTCCAGAGGGATTGATTGCCAGAGATTCGAGACGGATTCTGCAGAGTTATTAGCGATGGTGCAAGCTCCGGAGGAGTGGCCGGTTTTCTCAACGCTTTTGGAGGAGTTTCAGGTGCTTAGTGCCTCATTGTCTCCTTTCACCCTTATCAAGATCCCAAGGACGTCAAATGTGAAGGCTGATTGCTTAGCTCGTTCTTCTAGAGTGTTAGTTTCAGAATCGTTTTTTGTAAACAATTTTCCTCCAGTTTGGGCAACCAATCGAGGAGTTTTATTTTAATTAATTAATGTGAGGTGGAAAACAAAAACATTAGTCATATATATAGTTAATCTATTAAAAATATATATTTTTATTTTACTTTTAAAAATATAGTCCCGCGGTGTACCGCAGATTAAAACCTAGTCTCTGTAAATTTTCGTTATGAAATATATCTTGATTTTTAAGGTGTATTATTCTATTTTCCAAATATCATAATTATCAGTCTCATTGACAAGCCCGACCATGCATAAATCTATATATATATATATATTTTTTTTTTAACAACAAATACATCAGCTCATATGAGCCAATACGAAGGGAAATCGTTTACAAACAAAACATGATGCGGAGCTGTACGCGCTTGGCGTGCCAAAGAATCCGCACTTACATTTGCATTTCTTGAAATTAGATATAAAGAAAAAGAAGACAACTCCTCCCTGTCCATCTTGATATCGTCGAGATATACCTTGAATGTTGGCCAGTCCTGAGGAGAAGACACCATCTTCACCAAGTCTGAGAAATCTGTATAAAAAGCCACATCCCGATAGTCATGTCCAATCATGCAACGCAAAGCCCACACGAAAGCTTCTACTTCTGCTGCAATGGATGAACATACCCATCCTGCACCTGCAAAAACATCCCCTACTTTCCACGATCCATCGACAAAACACCAATGTCTTGAAAAAGCAAGAGGAAGGTGACCTGCACGCGCCAAACCCCGTCCACTAGGGACACTAGGTATTGATGAAATGTCCTCATCCATATCCTATGTCTGAGCCAACAACCATGTAGATGCCTCGCCTACGGCTATCCGCACGACATCCTCCGGTTGTTCCCTAATGTTTTCAAAAACGCGAGCATTTCTCGCCTTCCATATATATCACATGAGCCAAGAAAAAGCCGATACTGGAACACCCGGATTGGAAGAACCTAAGTAATGATCCACATTAGCATACACAAAGTACATGGTAAAGTGGTCCAGTCCGACAGGCACCTGAGCTAAAGCCCAAACCTGACGAGCAGGAGGACATCGGAAAAGGGCATGATTAACTGTCTCTTCCTCCACCCCACACCTTGCACAACCTGGATCACAAGCAATACCACGTCTCCGCAGATTTGCCGAGACCGATATGCACCCAGACAAGACCTGCCACATGAAATGCTGTATTTTCGGTGGACAAGGCACCCTCCATACTCCGGCTAGGAGAGGAATGATGTCCGGCCCATCCCGGATAACCTGAGACAACCTCTTCTTCTCTAGACGTTCCGTCTCATACCCTGATTTTACGGTATACTTACCGGACTTTGTAAAATACCAACCTAGTGCATTTACATCTGTGGAGCTACCTAAAGGTAAAGCCCCTATCAGAACAGCATCAGCCGGTTCAAAATGCTCATTGAGCCTATCCATATGCCAAGAATTGGTTTGGCGATCTATAAAATGGGAAATTTTTAACGTAAGTTCCTTGAAAGAGTCCTTACTCAAAGCTGGTCTTGGGTATTGAGCTGGTATCCATGGATCAGTCCATATAGAAATGGACTCTCCAGAGCCAACTCGATTAATAAGTCCTTTGTTTACCAAAGATCGAGCTGAAACAATACTCCGCCACTCATAAGATGGAGAGTATGACCGGATAGGATCCATAGGATCAGAATTCTGATAGTACCTGCCTTTGAAAACCCGTGCAAAAAGAGACTCTGGTGCGTCAATCAGCCGCCACAATTGTTTAGCCAACAAAGCAGAATTAAAGTCATCCACATTCCTAAAACCCAAACCACCCAACTGCTTACTCCCACATAACTTCTCCTAGGCTAACCAATGCATGCCCCCAGACTGACCCGTGCGCCACCAAAAATTTGCCATTGCACTAGTAAGTTTAGTCGTCTGTTTTTGGTAACCAAAAACATGACATGACAAAAGTCGGTACAGCAGTAGCAACTGACTTTATCATTACCTCCTTCCCCACTCTGGATAGCTTTATTCGCCGTCCAAGCAGTCGCACGACTCTCAAGTTTATCCTGCACATAGGAAAAAACCTTTGTCTTTGACCCTCCCAGACTCTCAGGGATCCCTAGATAAGATCCCATCCCGCCCAAATGCGCTATCCCAAGCACCCCCTGCATTTCACGCCTAACCACTTCATCCACCTTATGTCCAAATTGAACCGAGGACTTATCAAAATTAATTTGCTGTCCCGAGACCGCCTCATATTTCTTTAAGATATCCAAAATAACCTCACATTGTGCCTTATCAGCCTTGCAAAAAAAGAGACTGTCATCCGCGAACAACAAATGCGAAATCGGTGGGCATTTATTAGCAACCTTGATCCCCGTAATTTGTTTATCCCTCTCAGCCCGCCGAATATTAGCAATTAGGACCTCCGTACAGAGGATAAAAAGATAAGGAGATAAGGGATCTCCCTGACGCAACCCTCTCTCCGGAACTATCAGACCATTAGGTTGACCATTGAGTAGGACTTTATACTCAACCGAAGTAACACAAAACATTACCCAGGAGATCCATTTTTCCGTAAAGCCCATTTTTTGCAACAAAGCCTCGACAAACCCCCACTCGACCCTATTATACGCTTTGCTCATGTCCATTTTTATCGCCATATATTTTCCTTTACAGGACGGGTTAGTCCTAAGACCATGGAACATTTCCTGAGCAATCAGGATGTTATCAAAAATCAACCGACCTGGAACAAAGGCTGATTGAGTCTCCGAAATAAGATTTGGTAGCACCAACTTAAGCCGGTGACACAAGATCTTAGAGATGATCTTATACCCCACACTACACAAGATAATCGGACGCAACTCCACCATACGGGTTGGCCGGGCCACCTTAGAGATGAGACAAATATGCGTGTTGTTTAAACTTTTATCAAACATGCCCTCCTCAAAAAACCGGTTAACCATAGATACCAGATCTGCCTTGACCACCCCCAGGCCTTCTAGAAAAACAAAGCGGTCATACCATCCGGCCCTGGCGCCTTATCCGGATGCATCATAAACAAAACCTTACGTACCTCCGCCTCCGTAACTGGGGCTGTTAAATGCACATTGACCTCCTTCGTAATTACCATGTCAACCTCATCTAAAGCTTCCGCGAAAGTAGTAGGATTAATCGAGGTAAACAGATCCTCAAGATATGATACCGCAGTATTGCAAATATCCTCATCCTTCGTAGACCAAATATTATTCCGATCATACAGACCAATTATTCGGTTCCTCGCCCGACGCTGTTTCTTTTGCGCTTGAAAATACTTTGTATTCTCTTCCCCCACTCGCATCCAACGATTTCGACTTTTTTGATACCAATAAATCTCCTCATCTCGATAAGCCGCGCGCAACCGAGAGGTTAAATCCAAAATCACACTCGGATCAACTGAATCGTCCGCCTGAACCACCTCCAATTTCCTTTTAAGGTCCTCGATCGTTTCTCTTCCAAAAGGAACATGGGCTTTCCGCCACTGAGATATCGCACGTCGGCAATTGCTAATCTTAGCCACCAGATGAGTAGAATCCTGAACGTTTGAATCATCCCAGCCAGCTGAAATAGCATCCATTAAACCCCGACGCCCTCGCGGCCACTTGGTACGAATGCTAACCACTAGAGGTGTGTGATCAGAAGCGATCATTGGCAAATATTTTGTGACCGTGTCCGGGAACAGATCATGCCAATCCTCAGTACCTAGGGCCCGGTCCAACCTACATCGAATCGGTTTCTTATCCCGCCAACCAAGCCAAGACAAAAAATCACCGAGATATGGAAATTCCAGAAAACCGCAATCCTGAATCATACCATTAAAGGACCGAAATGAACCTGCATGTCTAAGTTTACCCCCTCTTTTCTCATGATTCCCTGTTAATTCATTAAAATCTCCAACAACAAGCCAAGGTGTTGTTCTTATAGAACCGATCCTCAATACACGTTTCCAAACCAAATCCCAATTTTTAGGTACTGGATCACCATAGACAAAATTGATGTGAAAAACCCTTCCATTATGAACAGCTTCAATATCAATTAGTCTATTCGTTGCCAATAAAATAGGAATATTAAAAAACATTTTTATTGTAAAATAAAGCCAAACCCCCACTACAACCAATGAGTTCGAGAGTTTTTAAATTTTTATAACCAAAGTGACCTACAAATTGTTCCATAAAGAAAAAGATTACTTTGTTTCCATGAGAAATGAAAAATCTAGCATATGTTTATTCCATAAATCTCTGACAATTCCAACTTAAAATATTCATTTATCAATATTTGGCTTGGGTGGCTTTGCCCCACCAGGACACCCCTTAACCCCTTCATGGGTCTTAGTGCTAGGACCGGTAACCCTACTCTGCTGACCATGAGGATGAGGTCTTCGTCGCGGTGAGAGGAGCAGATTTGCATTCCGCTTTTTAGTTGCGATCCCTCTGAGCACCAATGCCCCTTTCCCCTTTTTCTCTTTCCCTCCTACCTCCAAGTTGCTTGTAGCGCCCGGAGCCTCTTCAGAGAAAACATTAGCCGTACGTACCGACTTAGAACCCACAAGCTCCCCTTTCAACGGATCAATCTCCGCTTCCTCCACAGCCGATTCCTCTACCTCCATGTCAACCTTCTCCCCAACAGTATCGTTGTCCTCCCCCTCTGCAATTGCCTCTCCACTTTCATCAACGTCATCCAGCTTAACATCCTCATTAGCATCAGATTCCATGAAATCCTCAGACAAATCTGTTTGTTCTAGTTCTGTAATAGTCTTGGAGCCTGAAACCTCCTCCCTAGCAACCCCAACCTCCCCATCAAGCAAAGCCGTGGCAGGATCCACATCTTGATCCCTACCCGTCACAACTAGAGCCTCCGAACTCTACCCAGTAGACGCCGCAACCCCTCCCGTCCCATGAAAAAGAGCGGAAACCCTCACACACTCCTCTATTCCATCAAGAATCTGACCCTCTTCAGGAACATCTGAATCATGTGCAGCCTGATCCATAGAAACCTCCCCCCCCCCCTCGTGACTCCTGAAAAAGAGCTTTCTTAGCGCTCTTTTGTTTCCTCTGCTCAAAACCTGACGTCCTTACCTCCTCCAAAACCGGTGGCAAGACCGGTGGCAAGACAGGCCCATAATGCTGTCTTGGTTGTCCACGAGTGACACTAGATCTCCCATGTTTGAGCCTGCGAGTGTCCCTTACTAGAGGAACACTTAGAATTGCCTTTATGTCTAGGCATTATTTCCAAACTGTGCTTAGTCCGACCCGGAGACCCACCATAATGATTGCCATTATAATTTCCTCTGAAAAATCCAACCTGACCAATACCTCTCTTAGTATCCGCCATGACCGCACCCTTATAGCTCATAAGGTGAGCATGATCTCGTTGGTCCTCCATACAAACCAGATTAGCACCACTAGTACCACCCTTAGTTAAAGGACAAACAGTTTCATCATGACAGAGGTGGAAGCACTTCTTACAACAACCGTAGAGCTTCTCATAAACAAGCTTTACCACTGTGACCTCTCCATTGAAAAACTCGATGTCCATCTCAAAACAAAGAGGTTTAAGACCATCAATTGTAACCTTCACCTTACCCCTGTCAATATCAACTGCTTCAACCACACCCAAATCAGACCCAATATCGCGGAAAGTAGTCTCTGCCCAAAACTGAATGGGAACATCGAAAACACGAACCCAAAACTTCAGAGATGAGGGGTAAGCTGGATCCACCACTGGAGTCCACCGCACCAAAGACACCATCCAAGAATCGAAATGAAAAGGTTCCATTGACAGAACCTCAACAATATCAGCCTCCTCATCAAAGTCGAACTGAAATTTGTCGGATCCTAGATCAGCCCCAACCACTCTCCCTTCCACCTCCCAAATACGCGGTAACATGAGCAACAATGATTTCATGTCTTGCATTGGTGGATTGAAGCATCGCCCAACAACCGTTTTAGAGTATCCCGCAATAAGCTCCGAATTATCAAAATAAGAAATTTTGATTCGTCGCTGCGGCCTCACCTCACCCTCCTTCTGCCCAGCCAAACCCTTCCCCATAAGACTAACTTGTGACATCGCTACCCAACCACACTCTCTCCAACAAACCGTGAACAGAAAAAGGAAAGCCAAAGTAATATTGAAGAGAGAAAATACGAAAGAGATGTGTCTCAACTCGTGAAATTCAGGGAACCCTTTATATGGAAGAAAACCCCAGCACTGCAATCGGATCAGATCAGCAAGAAAAGGAAGATGCAACAGTCCAGAACCCCGACAATAAGTAAGGCTCCCAAGAAAGGGAAAAAACACATACCAATCTGAGAAAATACGTTATCTCCAATCTTAACCAAGAAAATCTGCAATAATTGATCTCCAGTCTCCTCCACTCCCACTCAAATCACATCCCCAAATACCAGAATCCCAGATTCCTCTCCAAAAATAAGCCAGAAGAGGAAGTCGAATAACTGAATCGAATCCCGAACCATTCTCCGATTCTCCAAATCCCCCTGGACCTCCACCATAACTGCGAGATCACAACCTCATTATTCCAACCAAGCGTAGACCATTTCCCACCCCACAAAACTGAATCCCGAGCAATCCAAATAAACCTCCAATCGCTAACCAGAAACCAAACGAAAATCATTCTAGGGTTACAACTCTAGATCCGCCGTTGCCATCGAGAGAGATTTTTGATTTTTTTTTTTCATTTCAATGAAATTGACCATGCATAAATAATAAAGCGCTATAAAGGATAATTTTATTTTATTTATGGTAAATAAAAACTTGCATGCGGGTATTTTTTCAACCCATTATTTTTTGCCATGGACGACTCTAAGGTTTCTATATAAACATTTTTGGAGATATTTATGAAATAAATCCTGGAGTTGGAACTTATTTACAATCATGCCATTAACATTAATTTTACAATTATTTTTTATTTTAAATAATATCAAATTTGGAATCTAACTTAAGAAAATTTTCTCCAATTGAAATTTCCAAAAGTATCGGACCAACACCCATTAGCATTAAATATTTTATGTTTAATTAATCCATTCTCTAAAAAACTGTTGATAATAACTTATTTTTCATGTGTTTGAAAGCCAAGTGATTAAACTGTTGATAATAACTTTTTTTTTTTTTAATTTGGAGGCCGAACTGACACAAATTGTTAAAAAAAAAATTACTTCTTCACTGAAGTGTTTTTCAGTAGCTAATATATTAATATATAGATTTTTGATCCATACTAATAAGAAACAATTGATATAAATTAAACGTTACAAAAAAAACACTCCATCATTTTAATCAACTTGCACAACTATAAGTACAAAAGTGTTAAATGATATAGAGATAAAACAACCAAAATTACAAAGTCAAATTATAGTATACTCATATAATTATAAAAATATAATATATTATATAATACTATTAGCTCTACATTGTAAATGAAAAAGAAAAATCACAAAAAAAATATATTTGTTGACTAAATTAAATTTTTAATAAATAATAAAGATATCCTAACTTGTATATAATAAACCACTACATGTAGACAATAGAAATCATACACTACATAATGTATTGATGTAAAAATATAGTAGATTAAAAAATACAAAATATATTATATACATATATAGTTAATATAATAAAGAAATTTTATTTTGTAGTTCTAAATAAAAAATATAGTCCCGCGGTGTACCGCGGGTGAATATCTAGTTTTTTTACACTTGTAAAATATTTTTTTAAATGATCTCAACATCTGCTTCTACCCACATCCTTTTTTAGTACTGTGTTTTATTGAGCGACGACAATTCAACTTTTATTTTAAAAATATCTTCAAGTCATGTTATATAAGCACAATTAAATAAACTTCCAGATCCAGAAATAGTATAACGTACCATATACCTTAATTACTTCCCCATATTTACAAGTCATGTTTTAAACGAGGTAGCATATTCAACTTGATTTATATGGACTTCCATTGGATGTATGGCATATGAATATTTATGTAACTTACAAAAATATGACCGGCCGAAGAAAATGCCAATCTTGTGACCGGAACAGTGATTGAAATCCTCGATATAACGTCTATTCTCAAACACTGTGAAGCAAGTATTACGCAGACGCTGATAATCCATGCTGAGGAGGAAAAAAAGACCCACAAGATATGAATTCCGAAATAATTGAACAAAATATATATCTGTTATAACAAGAGGTTTAGGGAATTGTTCTCTTGTATTATTCTCTATTCCATAGAATACAACATATATATAGGGATACAATATTAGGTGTAGGGTTTACACTAATGGGGCCGATAATAGGCATCCATACAATAATATAATTATTCATAACACTCCCCCTTGGATGACCATTATGAAAATGTAGTCCCAAATGCGCATATGAGATGCTGCCTCGTTAAAAACCTTACTAGGAAAATCCAGTGGGAAAAATCATGGTTAAGGGAAAAAGAGTGCAGCGCGCTTTTACTCCCCCTCTTGAGTACATCACTTGAAATCTTTGAGATGACCAAACCAATATGATGAACTAACTTCTTGAAACTAGTGATTGGAAACGCCTTAGTAAATGATTCACAAAATCTTCACTTTAACAAATTTGTAGGGCATGTATATCACCGTACATCACCATTCTTCTGCAGGTTGTTGGTCTCTTAGATGAGACATCTTGATCATTATCTTCGTCTCTCACGATCTCATCAATGTATGTCAAAGACTTTGAAGATGATAGTCTTTCACCATTGAAATCATAATATTCCTTTTCAGGTGTTTATCTTTCGCGTGTTCTTTGTTGTCTCGTTAAAAACCTTTCATGCAAAAACCCAATGGGATAAAAACCATGATAAGGGAAAAAGAGTACAACCACACACAAAATCATATTCCCCCCCCCCCCCCCTGAAAGCATCATCTTTCAGGTTATGCATTATGATAATATATATCAACTTTCTGAACTGTTATAAATAGCGCTTTCAGGTACAAACTCATATGATCATCATATATTTTCTTGGGTCATTGAACTTCAAGTCATTTGAACCCCTTTCATATAGAAGATCTATTTGAACTTTAAGCCCAAATCTTCTTTTACATACAATCTTCCAAACAATCATCTTATACATAAGAGTTATTAATGCTCTCCTTGTAAAACTTTCTCTTTCAACTCTTCTTCTTAGTATGATACCACAAGACCATTTTTCTATGTAAGATGATGTAAGCATCCTGAGATAACATCTCTTTCATCAGATGTCAAATCTGTAAGCTCAAGAAATTTCATGAAAGATCTAATCTTACACCATTCGATTTCACCATCTTTAAGGAGTAATATTTCATCATTGATTGTTTCTCCATATATTCTTTGGTATGTGAAATCTCTACCGGAGATCAGATAATATTTTCATCATCAACATATTTGCACTTGTTCTTGTACCTTTCTTTTAACAAGAACCACTTGTAAGTGCTGAAGAAAAAAGAGACATATAATTTTTCTTTTAACGAGGTTCAGCAAATGCCTACTTCCTCAAACTATGTTGAAAATACTTCTTAAACACAATTACAATTAGTGTTCAATCTCAGATTCACACAACTCTAAGATTTTCTCTTAGATTGTTCCCGATATATTTTCAACCCATAATAAGATTCCTAAGATCAACAACAATGATCTACACCAATGATTCTCATATAGCGAAAAACTCTCAGCATTTACTCCCCAAAGGTGTCAAAAGGCATCAAAACGTTTTCTCACTTTAACAACGTTCTCGAGAACTATAAAATATTGCTTTTAGCAATATAATCACTTTAAGGGATACTTATGATAGTTTGAAAACATGCTGGATAGACTGAATCAAGTCTTGCTCTTACTGTCAAACTCATAAGGGATCTAAAATAGTTGCTTCCACCATATGAGAGTAAAATTCTCATAATCAGTATCAAGAATTTATGAGAATCATTGTACTACTAATCGTACTTTTATATCTCATAAAGATCCTCTTATGTCCCACTCATTTTACACTTTCAAGTGTAAGGACTAAAAGTCCAAATATTATCTCTTTAAGAGACTAAAACTATTTCATAGTTACTTTTTTTAATGATTAACCAATCATTCTTTGTGTACACTTTTCAATAAAACTTTATATTAATCGCGGTTTATGATCCTCGATTTTTATCAATAACATCATCAACTGCAACACTGCATGCAAACATATTACGACGTCGATTTGCTTATTGGTTCCTTTTCATTTTAGACATGACTCAACTTGTTGAGATTTTCTTTCATTATGATTCTCAGGTACCTGAATCTCTTCCTTACTCATTTCTACATCTCTTTTAGAGATTTTTCATAACTCTTTGCTTCCTCGGTGCCATATTAATTTATGCTCCGTTTTCTTTTCCGAGGATGCTTATATTTGGAACCGTAAGTCTATTGCACTTCATGCGATCTTTAGACTTACTAGCAGTTGATTTTATCCTTCTAGGACATTAATTGGAGCACATCTGGTATATGTGACTTTTTCACTAAAGGTCAGAAAATGGCTCTTGCATGCTTTTAACATCTTTGCAAACTTTGCCAATAAATTATCTTTTTAATTTCTAGCGCACATTTCTTAGTACGAGGATCAAGATAATTTCTTACAATATATTTCTTTACCAGCTGTTTATTTTCTCCCCCTCATGTTGGAAAGACAACCTCACTGAACCAACAGTCTCTGCATCTCGAGATATTCAATCATCAAGAGGGATTTTTATCCAACATTCTTTCAAATCCCATTTTAATCATTGTGGTGGAGCAACTCAATATGTATAACACATTTAGATGGGATATACATGGTTTCTGACCCAAACCAATTATAATGGGGAGTACTCCTGATAATTTGTTGGCATGATGCGAATTTATTGACATATAGAGTCATTTCTGTCAATTACATAGTCTGATTTCACCACCATTGTCAATTAACCAAATACTCTCGCAAACTCAAGGTTGCATGTTAATAACAAAATTATATGGTGGATGATCAGTCCACAATATCTCTTTGTATACGTACCAGAAAATTGACACTATCCAAATTCATGGGGTTGGTGAAAGCCATATAATGGGCTTGCTTTGTAAAGCAACACACATAAGAAATCACTAGGAAATCTAATGAATCTTTTCAGAAATTTCTGATTATTCTTTCGCATCACTACTGAACCGGAATAGCTTAACCGGTCATGCCAAACAGTGAGATTTTCACAAAGCATTTTATCTGCATGTAATCTCTAAAATAATTTTATTGCCTTGGGTAATACTTATGATTTCAAAGTATTTTCTTCGCATATTGTCTCAACATGATTACTTTTCAAATCCTCAAGATTTGCTTTTTCATATGAGTGATTAAACTCATTTTGGGTGTGAACATAATCTTATATTTGTTCCATCACCTCTGTATGTGGGATTCATTAATTCTCCCCCTCGATATGATGACACTTCATGTCTATCAATCTCGATTTGAATCCCACTCTGTAATCAATAATATTCTCAAATTGGGTCATGTATCATATCTTACACCCTTTTTGCTTTGAGACTAATTGGGAGACTATAACACATTAATATCAAATTGTGTTCCCATAGACAATAGTATATATACTCTTCAAGAGATTTCAATACTTTTCTACTACTTCTTATTATTGTAGTAAAATAGTGGAAATTGTCTCACACTAACTTCTTTCATCATCATCATATATAGATGAGATAAGTACCTCATGTACTTATTATTCACTTATAGTGGAGATACTAGTCGACTTAACCGCGACCTTATATATATATCATACCCACATTTATAGCCACTTTTATAGCAACTTTCTTATCATTGACGTGGCATTTTCGTTTTTCTTTGCATAAAATCATATTCAGTTCAATGAATAGACCAAGCCAATAGGATGTGATTTACACAGTCACAAAAAAAAAAGATTATAATATTTTTTGAAAAATATTTTTCACTATATTGTGTCTTACATGACAACAATATTTTGTGACAAGTAGAATATATATTTTCTCTAATATATTTCCAACAATGATATTATCTTCTATTATAATCTTGGTTATAAATGAAATTAAGTTGTTTGTATATATTCTCTTATAGACTTTTAGTCATCTACTTTCTTTAGATTATTCTAAAGAACTAGTGAATTTTATGGTCATATACTTGGACTTAAACCTCCCCATAGAAGTGATGCCAAGAAAATATAATCAATAATCATGATTTAGTAATTTGTTACTAGATTTTCAATTTATTCACCAAACAAGGTTGGATAACATAATTTAAAATATTTCGTCATGATATTATATCTAATTTTATTATATTTAAATTTGTGATTAAACAAATAAATAAATCACAAACATTATTATTAATAATAATCATATAAATGAGTGCTAAAAATTAAGCATCATTTGTTTATATATATGTGTGTATATATATATATATATATATATATTTTCTTATTCAAACGTTTTATTTTTTCTGTTTTACTAAAGATTTATTATAAAATCTAAAACGTTTTACCAAAAATATATAATTATATAATTATTTTATATATATTATATAATTGATCGACTCAAATTGTATTATAGTCCACGAAATAATGATCCGGTTGATCATGTTTCGGTCTTTAAATGAAGTTTTGAGTTTATCGATCAAATCTAAGATATAAAGCAAGTAAGTGAAACTTATCTTTGCGTTTGGTCCTTCGCACTTCTCTGATGAGAGATATGGCCTCGTAACTGAGCTCCTTTTTAAAATTGGGACGACAACGACGTTAGCAAACGGAGACGCGTCGGTTAAGTACTTGGGTAGAAACATAGCTCATGTTATTATTTCCTATCACCAAGAATATAAAAGTACTAGGCATTAGAGACATCAATAATCAACGATTCAATTAAACAATCAAACTATTAGCATGTGACACATAAACTAGGATCTATGATCAAACGTTGTATTATGAATCAATATCAAAGACATAAACAAACGATAATGATCATTGGGTATATCAAAGCATATATAGGTATGAAGTCTACATGCTCTATTAAGTATTGAATTAGCATAATACGACAAAAAATTATTAAGTACTATCAACAAAATAATATGTTTGGTTATAGGTACTTAGCTCGATGATGGTGGCGTTGAATTTGGATAATTATTCAGTTGAGATGATCGGCTACGAGATTAACATGATTCACCAATTGTTACACCGATTAACACCATCTCCAGATCTCTCTTAACATTCATTGTATTCTCCTACGAACAGTTCTCCGCTTCATGAAAATTAACCCAACAAATCGACTAATTAAAACATTATTTCATGAACACAATAAAGCATGAATCTATAAAGAATTGAACAAATAATAAAACTTGTAGCATGCGGCAAGTTGGAGATTTATGAATCAAACACGTATTACCAAAGCATATGTTACAGATTCCATAAAACAGTTGAGTGTGGTAAAATAATATATTAGTCAGATCAACGTGATACATAAGTCAATAATGAACACTCCATATATCATCATATTGACTGTTAAACAATATAAATTAATAGAGTATGAATCGATTGATCTCTTTGGTTATGAACCAATCAATCAAAGTTATGTAATAGTAAATAATACTTATCTTAACAAGGGTGGTAAAGAGAATCGGAAAGAAGATGTCATCGAGAACGTCTCGGCTAGGGTTTTTTTTTTTTAGGTTTAGGGAATTGTTCTCTTGTATTATTCTCTATTCCATACAATAATGGGCCCATAATGAACATTCATACAATAATACAATTATTCGTAACAATATCCATATAGTCATAAATGTTATAATAACAAAAGGGAGAGTATCTAAATTATAAATATTTAGTCGTCTTCGTGATAGATGTAGGCGCGGAGGAGCGCATGGTGGTGCAGCGGCGGAGTATATAATTAAAGACGGGCACAATGCTGTTTCACCAAGGAAGAGCATTTGGTGGTGATGTTATTCCTGTTTTTGGAATTAGGGCTCTTCTTTGCTGGAAACTCAGCCATGGTAGGACTAAACTGATGATTCAAAATAAATTATGAATGAGGCTATATGCGTCTGATCTGAGAAGAGAGAGAGCGAGACGCAACAAGGTGGGGAAGTGATGAGGACATCAAGTCATCATCAACCAAGGATCACTCAGGACACACATCTAACCATACGGGAGAGTTAGCTAACACTTTCCCATGCTCGAGCACCCAGAGGATTAGGCGAATTTATATTTCCCTCAACTTTCCTAATTTGGCGCTAAATGCACTTAAGGAGTTCACACTGCAACAGGTCATTTTCTGTTCGTTTATCCACACATTTGAGGCCCTCCAGCGGAAGAAGAGACACACTAGAAGCCCTTGGTTCGCATCCAAGTATAGAGGAGATCTTACTTTCCATCTTTGGCCAAGACTACATTTCTCTTTTGATCTCCAACTGCTAGGAAAATCAATGCACGTGATTATCATTTATTTTCTCCTATTAGAAGACCAAAATGAGCTCACCACCCATCACCAACGGCCATATTCATTGTTGCACACAAAATCTCTCATTTATGTTGATTTTTAAGTTTCCTTTCTTTACACTTTAGACCGTTTGTATTGAGCGTTATATAAGTTCTTCCATCATCATTGTATTATGCACCTTTCAATCATCGTTATATAATGTTTGTTTTGTTTTATTCAAAGAGTGTCTTTGTTTAAGCAAGTTTGTCTTTAAGTTTCATTTGAGAGATTCATTTGATTCTTGAGATTAAAGGATTAGAATTGTTTGTGTGATTCAAACAAGTCTATTTCTCCACCGATTGAGAGAGTCAATCAAACCCACATTTTCGTTATTGAATTTAAATATCTTGATTTTGTAAGGTGTATTATCCTATTTCCCAAATATTATAATTAGCAGTCTCATTGACAAGCCGGACCATGCATAAATAATAATGCGCTATAAAGGATAATTTTATTTTATTTATGGAAAATAAAAACTTGCATGCGGGTATTATTTCAACCCATTATTTCCTACCATGGACGAGTCTCAGGCTTTTTTTTACATGATTTTGACCAGTAGCTAGAACGGGAACATTCTTAGAGAAGTAGAAGTAGTAATAGTCGCTTAGTTAATGCATGCGGGTATTATCTAAGAATGCATGCTTTTTTTTTACATGATTTTGACCAGTTGACTAGTAGCTAGAGCGGGAACATTCTTAGACCTAACTTCTCAACCAGAGAAGTAGAAGTAGTAATAGTCGCTTCATCAAACTTTTTGAATATGACGAGTAAGGTTTTAGCCTTATCATTGGTAAGAACTAGCTAGTCGTGGTATCCCTAAAGCTCCTTGCTTAGTTCCAATAAGTCCGGCAAAGCTGGTCAGCTTATAGGTGTTTGCTCCGGCTCGTTCTCCGGCTTTCTCAATCTTGAACCAGCTATTCTGTTCCTGCTTTGTACCACCAACGAGAATGGAAGGCTCTTCGGTAGCTGATGAGGATTCATCGACTTCCCAAAACTTGGAAAGCTTATCGCGGAGCCAGAATTTGGACTTAAACTCAATATTTAGATAATCATCTGTAGAAATGGTTGTTTTCATGGTTGAGTTTGGAAATGAGAAGCTAACTGGTACGCCTGGTATGAACGCAATAGCTGTTTGGACGATGCCAAGTGGACATAAGGAACCTAGTGTAGGGGGGGGGGGGGGGGGGGGGCTGGGACAAGACCACCTCCGGGGAAGTTGGTATTGACTGGCTGGATGTAGTATTGTTGATCGGTTTTAAGATCATTTCCAACAGTTTCCTTCACCGGTTCGCCTGCTTGGATGTAGACAGCTGCACCTAACAGGAGAGTGATGAGAAAAGAGACCACTGCAGATTTATTCATTTTGATGGTTTTGTGTTTTTAAAGATTTAATGTTTACTTTTCTGAGGGGTTTGAGTTGTGGAACACAAGAATATTTTCTATCGGTATTTATAGGAGTTCTCATGTAGTTAAATCGAGCATGGCATTGGCAGTAACTACCATTTGGTTGAGTAAAACCTAAAAGTGTCAGCTATAAACGCTTGGCTTTTTTCGACACTGTCACATTCTGATCATTTTTGTGATGGGTCCTTAATGTCTATCTTTCTACTATAGTGAGGCTTGAAAAGAGGGGTTTAGAATATAATAATCGATTCAAAATTAGAATTTCAACACGAGAAACATGCACAATGTCCATGCTAACAAATTTATATAGCAAAACAACAACTCCAGAGGATGAGTGATTATTCAACGTATAGAATGATTACCAACATCTCTAGACACAAGTTGGCCTGCTAATCCTACAAATGATGCTTAATACATCGAATCTAAGTACCAACGTCACATTTGAATATGACAAACGGCTCCACGCATAACCAAAGAATGTGTATTTTTGTTAATTTAAACAAGCTGCTAAATCATGAATCAAAATTATCTCCACTTTTTTCTGACAAAATAATAAATATGTGATGATAGTTCACTACTAAAGAAATTCGCTATAATGAAAAATTCAGTTTTTGTATAATCAGAAAGCGATATGAATCAAGAGATGGAAGAAAAGGGCAGATCGTAAAACTTGCCAATATATGCATAATCTTCCAGTAGTAGACTTCTTGATCCAACGCTGCGGACAACACGTACGTAATCTTTTGTGCGTTTTATTCCTAAATTGAATATTATCCCATCGTGACGTTTAATTCGTAAGTCTCTTAAGTCAATAGTCATAACATGTTTTTAATTCGTAAGTCATAACATGTTTTTTATTTCGTAAGTCTCTTAAGTCATAACATGTTTTTTCTTTGTCTAAAAAAAAAAATTGACTCTATATTTTTTTTCTTTTTTTTCAAAGAGTTTTTTTACATATATAAAAGATGCCTGCAATTAAACAAAACAACAACTCCTTTTGTAGTCGAATTTGAGAATTAAAAAGATATAACCTTCCAACAAAAAAGTTATTAAGGACCACCATATATAAGCCTAATATTAGAGAGCACTAATTAAATATGGTTAGTAAGTTTATCAGAATTAAGTTCACTGTAATTAAACACGACTACTCCGGTTATCTTAGACTCTTTGGTTATCGATTCGAACTTCGATTTAAGCACGAGGAAAATGCACAATGGTCCATGGTAAAAAAAAACAATATGAAGAAAGAGAGTTTATAGTCTTTATCAAAATAGATCAAATAATTCAAGGGAAAAAGACAAGATTTCAAAGAGTGAGAGATAGGGATGATTCTCAACTATCTTTGTATCCGTTCATATTTTTCTTTCTTATTCATTTAAACAATGTACTGAAAACAAGGACCATGCCTGATTTCACAACCAGTCTAAAATTAGGAAAAAAAAAACTCAAAACTTAGTAATTCAATTTAATTACCAGAAAGCGATAAGAATCAAGAAATAGAAAAAAAAAAGAAAAGAGTGAATCAGAAAGAGATATGTTTTATACCCTCAAGAGCTTGGAACCTAATCTTCACCCACCCTCTTTCAAACAAACCCTGTCCGTGTTGTCCAAAACTAAATCGACCAAGCCTACTCTGCATTTTCTTTGGTCTTACTGGCTACATGCTTTGTGTGGATTTCTTAATCTCCTTGGCCAAGGGCCCCAAGTGAGAGAGAACCCACCTGTATTATTACAGTTTGACCTTTATCATTGACACATGGTTTTAGTTTTCCTTGGAAGATCTGTTTGTATTGGCATAAAGTCTTATGGTCTATCGCCCTGCTCTCCAATTTACTCACTCAACGACTTCAAGACACTCTACTTCAGTACCTCCTCCAGCTCTCGGACCCTATGGATTGAAGACTACCCTTGGTCCAATGGAAGATACCTTCTGACCTGGGCTCTACACCATCCTACCTTGGACCCTACAACCATGGTCCCCGGAATCTCTGCCATCTCACTTCTAGTGTACCTCGTCTTGGCGAGCGTCTTGGCTTTGGATCCTTCTACAACGTCTACGCGTCTTTTGACCTTGACAATTCTGTCATCCATCGTTTCACTCGATGATGATCTTTCGAGTATCCATGATCTCTCATGTTTCTATCTGCTTCACTGCATTTGCTCCATAGCTCTCATGGTGTTCACCTCGAAATCTTTTATTTTCTTGTTTATGGTATTGGGGAATACCTACTCTTGTAACTCTTTAAACTTTGAGATCTTTGAATCTCCACCTTTATCAGAATTAAGTTCACTGTAATTAAACACGACTACTCCGGTTATCTTAGACTCTTTGGTTATCGATTCGAACTTCGATTTAAGCACGAGGAAAATGCACAATGGTCCATGGTAAAAAAAACAATATGAAGAAAGAGAGTTTATAGGCTTTATCAAAATAGATCAAATAATTCAAGGGAAAAAGACAAGATTTCAAAGAGTGAGAGATAGGGATGATTCTCAACTATCTTTGTATCCGTTCATATTTTTCTTTCTTATTCATTTAAACAATGTACTGAAAACAAGGACCATGCCTGATTTCACAACCAGTCTAAAATTAGGAAAAAAAAAACTCAAAAATTAGTAATCCAATTTAATTACCAGAAAGCGATAAGAATCAAGAAGTGGAAAAAAAAAGAAAAGAGTGAATCATGCCATGCGTTCAGAAGAATTGAGAGGAAAATGCATGTAGAACACTCGACCTTAATTATATATGTATAGTCTACAAGTGTATCGTAATTAATTAACACTTAAGACATCCCCTAACCACATAGACATGTGATATAGCTCCAGTGACATTCACACAGGGACACCTAACGACTTAAGCGATTTAATTATTCCTGAAATGGATGTTTATTCCTATTTCTAAAAAATATAGGATGTGCTTTACTTGGATATCACGATCGTTGTAATTATACAACACAACAACTCCCTTTTGTAATCGAATTGGAGGATTCAAATACAATAACCCTTCCAACAAAAAAAAAAAAGTCTCAATTGTGAAGTTGATTCTCTCTCTCTCAACAGAAAAAAATAAAATAAAAGAAATTTGGGAGTTCGCTAGGTAAGTACCTTTATGAGTGATCATGATTAATTCTGTAATAAACGGTTATGAAAAATACCATACAAAAAATTTGTGATATAATACGTGACTTTATAGATTACTAGATGAGTACCCGCCTGATGTGCGGGTTTAAAGTTTTATAAATTAAATTAAATTTAACAAAAATGTATTAAAATTTGTTGTACGTTATTTATAAATTTTTATTTTTGTTATAATACATTGATTTATCTATTTACAAATCTTTTATGTATGTTATTATCAAAAGTATAATTTTTAACTTCTAAATATACTCTATGTTACAAATATTTTTTATATGTAAATGTCTATATGAACACATTAAAGCAATTATTTTACTTTCACTTTTGCATAGGTTTTTAATTACTAAAATTGTTGGCTATGATGTATCATCACAATAATGTATGACCACCATGAAAAAAACCTCGGCTCCGCCCTCATCCGTTATGGAGAGAACCTTGCATCCAACCTCCTCCAGCATGGATAGAACCTTGACTCTGCCTTCCTCCCTTGGGGAGATAACCTTGCGTCCAACCTCCTCCACCTTCCTCCCTTGGGGAGATAACCTTGTGCCCTCCTCTTGTGTAGAGTAAACATGTTCACGTCTTTTTCCTATCTTAAAACTTTTTTCTAACGTCACAATATTTTTTGATAGTAACTAATATTAAATTTCCCCCATGTATTCGTGGAAGTGTCTTTGACACACCAGGATGTAGCCTCTGTCTCGGTAACGTCTCAACCGCCACCTTCCTTAGTGAGCCCATGTCCACTCTCAGTACATGGGCGCACCTTCCTAAGAGAGCCCTACATCTATTCCCGGCCCGTGGACTCATCCATATTCGATGGCCGATTTGTTACGTCTGGGAGACTTTAAAAACTTGTTTACTGATCCTACAAATCAACAAATGATTGTGTTTTGTCCTCACTCGTACAGTTCCGACAATCACTTCCAGGAAGGTCACTGTAACACCTGTGAACCAAAACTGTGCGTTTTGGGGGAGGGTGTCAATCGACACCAAGGGGGTGTCGGTCGACACCAATGTTTCTTGTTCGACCAGTTCGATTTAATTATCGATTTGGACTGGTTTGATTGTTGATCTGCATGTCAATTGGTGGCAACTTGTCAGTGGGAAGGTTGTTAAAGGGTGAAGGACCAGGGTTCGAGGAACGCCTGATGAACCAATAACCTACTGGTGGATTCGGATATCCACAGTGATGGGTTATGATCGATGCCCTGCAGGGCCAGCCAATGTGAACAACTAGCAGTGAGGCTAGTGGGGTGCACGGACGGGTTGTCACAGTCACCCATCATGAAGTTCTCTCAGGACCATTGACCGAAAAAATAAGTGCATTTTGGTGATATATGTGGTTAAATCAACTCTTTTATATCTTTGCGCAAACCAATCAGGATGTCACAGTCTTTGAGCTCCTATGGATCTATCAACAATGATTTATGTTTTTATAATCTATGTATCTATGTTTATTTTAAGCTTGTGTTTGATTAGCCTATTTTATCCATTCATTAGGTGTATGAGCTTTTACTTGTTATCTCCCTTTGAGATTGAATGAATAATGGTAACAAATATGTTTGCAAAAAAAAGAAGGGTTTATGACCAACCAATCAGGATTGAGAAAATGGTTAAAAATTAATTTGACATAATTAAAGAAACAATAGAAAATATAAGCACAGTAATATATGAATCTCAAATAATTCAAAGATGAAAATATAAATTAAATAAAATAATCTAAAAATACTAAAATAAATTTAAAAATACAGTATTAAGAAAAGAAGACACATATATTAGAATTATTTTTTTGGGTCAACATATTAATTTACATATTCCCAACTGAAAAAGGATAAAGTAGGAAAAATTTTGGTTTAAAAAAATAAGAAAAATTTACCTTCCCATTAAAAACAATTTATCTATTAAATTTTTTTGAAAGAAGTGTTTTTGAATAAATTATTAAATATGAGACGATATATGTTTATATAGAAGCGAGTATTTATAAAATTTAGAATTAACAATTAACTGTATATTTTTCTTAATCCCTTTTTCTATTTTTTTGTAGAATTAATAACTTAAAATTAAAAATAAGTAAATCTTATTATAAATTCAAATTTTATGAAATATATATATATATATACACTAGATAAGGCCCGCACGATGTGCGAGTTTTAAAATTGTTGAAGAAAATAATTCCTAAACCCTAAATTTTTTTTAAAAAATATTAAAAAATATATATTTCCTGAAGTAAATATATAAATAATTTTAGTTAGAGAAAAAATCATATTTGTATTTACGTTCATCCACTTATTTATATTTTTATATTTTAAATATATTATAACAATTATTACAATAATCTAAAGCTAAGTTATATCCCACCAAAACTTTTGCCAAATATTCATCATTACAAATATTATTATTGTCAAATTTCAAGAACATTTCACAACTTATTACAAAATATTTTACATGCAATAAATTCATCAAAACAACATATAATTAATAACAACGTACAATTTTACTGTATGATTTACCATTAAAAATATGCTCTTACACCCAAAATTATTTTATGGAAAAGTATGCTCTTTATCACCACCTATAAAATATCTTTTAAACAAATTAAACATATTTTATGTTGCTTTACTTTCATTTTGGCATAATTATAGTTCTTATAATTACTAAAAAAATTTTGTGACATAATTTTTTTAACCATGAATTTTTTTACTCCAAAGATATTTTGGATGAACAACTGGTGAAAATTATCTACTCGAATACAATGATTTTATGACCAACCCAATAAAAGTTTTTTATTGAGAAATTGAAAGAAATTTTATATAACATAAGAAAAATAAAAATTTGAAAATTATAATCATGATGGTATATATAAGTATTAGATAATTCAGACATACAAAATAGAAACTTTATAAACAATACAAAACATGACATATGTCATAATCACGTTAAAGGATCAATGACATATTTACTCCTCATAAGTATCGCATTGTACCAAAACTACTTAGAACTATGACCTCGTCTCAAATATTCTCGAATCGTAAGTTCTCAATTTATTTCTACCCGAATCAAAAGTTCTCATATATTTCTCTATATACCTGGGTTTAAACGATTTACGAACCAAATCAGATAAAAAACCACATAAATCCGGTTTGAAACCAATTATAAAATGGTTTACCGTTCTAACTTTCCAAATTTGAAATTCGTTTCTCAATTACTCGATCAAGTAGCTTTTGTTTCAGTACCGGAATCATTGACATTATCCAGAAGAGAAAACTCTAGATTTTGACCAGAAACACTAACCATCGACTAATCTTCGAAACTTATAACGCTACTAACTGTAGAATCACTTTTGAAACCTCCATCAGTGTCTCCATCCTCGATTAATTTAGCAGGTTTTTTATACTTTGATTCCATTTTATTGCATATGATAGCTTCCATTGAAGAACCTGCACGAATCAAAGACCCACAATAGATAAGCAAAATTATATCAGAAAAAAATCAAAGATCAAAGCTTTCGATATAAACATGTAAACTTATATAGATATAATGTCATTTTCTTAATTAGCTGCCATAGTACGTTTCAAAAATAATAATTCTTTTGACATAACTAATGTTATTCGTTTTAGATTTGTTATTCCCTATTTATTGATTAATAATAATATACATGTTTAATGAATTTTTTTTTATACATGTCAAAATCTAATTGAGAAAACATGTAATATAATTAGCTTACAATGAAAAATATATTAGTTTTGTTAATTTTCCTTTTTGATTTAGGAAATTTCTTTTTAGAGATAGACATATAAATTTTATGTAAATTTAATGCTATTATCTTAATTAGCTGTTTTGAAAAATAATAATTTTTGACACATGTCAACATCTCATCAGTATACTTGACACATGTCATGATCCTGTTAATGGCTAACTTTCAAAACCCAACTTTATATAATAAGATAATCTCCTTATAATTATTTTAAAAAACTTTGTATTTTTTAGAAATTCTGTAAATTTTGATAAATATCTTTTTCTATCATTAATATTTTTTAAAACAAAATATTTTATTTTTGTTGTAATCAAATTTCTTCTATTAAATATTAATTTTTACACATGTCAATATCTGAGATTGATAACTTGACACATGTCAAAATCTTGTTAATGGCTAACTATCAAAACCCAACTTTATATAATAAGATATATTGGACTATTGGCTGTTGGATAATTCCAAACTTGAAGAACAAGTTATCTCTTAGGAAGTTGCCAAAAGAGATAGAATAGGAAAGAGGAAAAATTAATAAGTTGTAAAATGTTAATTCTAATAGGTATAGGAAAAGTTAAAACCTATAAATATAGGAGTCTACGGAGAGGTGTTCCATAAGACTTGAGAGAAAAATTTAGTTTTTGAGAGAGTTTTCTAAATCAATAAGAGAGGTGTTCTTATATTCTTCAAGTTCTTTTATTCTTAGATTTGGTATGAGAGCTAAGGTTGTATCTCCGACCAAAGGTTGTGGAGAAGAAGCTGTTCATAACCAAGTATGGGGGACGAACCAAATCCATCACCGCGAACCAAGGACCTTGGATCACCGTCCATCCAATGTCCAATGTTTATATTGACAAACTATACTGTTTGGTTGATGCACATGAGAATTACACTTCGAGTTAGCAAGGTGTGGGAGACTATTGATCCTGGATCCAGTGATCAGAAGAGGAACGACGTGGCGACTGCTCTTCTGTTTCAATCCATCCCCAAGTTACTCATCCTGCAAGTTGGAGATCAAGGTTTGGCTAAAACCCTATGGGAAGCCATACGAGCACGTCACCTAGGTGCGGAACGTGTGAAGGAAGCAAGGCTTCAGACTCTACTTGCAGTTCTTGATCGAGTGAAGATGAATGATACCGAATCTGTTGATTATTTTGCTGGCAAGATCTTAGGCCTAGCATCGCAGTCATATTCTTTCGGAGAAATCATTGAAGAATCAAAGTTGGTAAAGAAGTTCTTAATAGGACTTCCAAGACACAAATATATTCATATCGTTGCATCGTTGGAACAAGTCCTAGACTTAAAGACAACCAGATTTGGAGACATAGTTGTTCGAATAAAAGCCTATGAAGAGCATGTAGGGGGAGGAGACCCGAAATGAAGACCAAGCAAAACTTATGTTTTCAAACTAAAACAATCAAGGAAACTACGTTGGTTATCAAGGAAACAAAGGAGGCTATAACAGAGGAGGTTATGGAAGAAGAGGAAGTAGTCGAGGTGGATATGGTCGAGGTGGTTTTGGTCGAGGTAACGGATAAGAGGATTTTCACCCAGGGTATCAATTCCCTATGCAGTTGTAATACAAAGGGTTATCACTCCAAATGGTTGTTATGCTAGCAGATGAGATATGATCAGAACAATGCAAGTCAAGCCAAGCAATCAATGGTTTGATCTAACAATCCTAAAATAAACAAAAGAAAGCAAATAAACAAGAACCACATGACCTAAGCACTCGATGCAAGCATTCGAGTAGAGGATCGGGTGGGGTGATCGAGTAAACAAGATGAGTATGAATAGCTCGAAGGTGTACTCGAAGCAGGTGATCGTGTACCTGTTCGGGTAAGTGATCGAGTTATGAATGAAAATGTAAACAATCAAAATGCGAAAGCTCCTAAGGATGGGGTAATCGACTCCTAAGCGTTCCTGACTAGTATGAATGTCCTACATGCCTCAAGCAAATATTCCCTAGACAATGAATCTCTAAAATCTTGTTAAAACACTCTCGTGATAGAAACAATCAACCTTGATCACTCCCCTACCCAACTCTCGTTGGAGAAACATGACCAAGCAGGCAATACAAACTGATTCATTATTGTCAATAAACTCCTTACACATCTAATCTCTTAGGCTAAGTGAGTAAATCTCTAGCATTGATTGATTCAAGCATTTCATCTACACCTCTCGATGGTAAAACACCCTAGATCTAATCTCAACCTCTCGGTCTGTTGATAGCATTAAGAACACCAATCTAGAAGGGAATTTATAAAACATAAACAACCAAGCTAAGACATCCTAACCGATCAAGAACACAAAATTGTCTATCCCATCCCTAGAAACTTTGTTTCACTACTCAGATCTCATTGTAGAAAACACAAAAGTATAGATAAACAAAAATTGCATTGTATTGAAAATAGAGTAAACAGGAAGAGTATAGAATCAAAAATGCAAAAGAAAATAACAAAATGAATCCTAACAAAGTGGAAAAAGTGTTTGAGTCGCTCAAAATCTCTCTCAGAAGCTCTCACTCTCTGGTTTGAGTGTCTGCGGCGTGCTAGGGCGAGAGGAATAAGAGGGGGTTTATATATGGAAACCCTTTAACCCTAGCAGCCCAGTCCTGCCCCAGGGTCTGCTCGAGGCGGTGCTCGAAGATGTCGTCGGGTAACTCCTCAGATAGGTCTTCGGGTTGTTCTTCCTGCCCTTGGATCCTCTTCGATTGGGTTGAGGTTTGGACTGTTCTTCCTGCTCCAT
Organism: Camelina sativa; assembly: GCF_030686135.1. Lineage (NCBI taxonomy): Eukaryota > Viridiplantae > Streptophyta > Magnoliopsida > Brassicales > Brassicaceae > Camelina > Camelina sativa. The sequence continues at coordinate 24,041,493 of NC_141886.1, read as the reverse complement.
AGCTCCTTCGGGTACATGCTCGGATTTGACCTTGTTTCTTCCCATTTTAGGCTCTAATTCACCTGTTTCCATCCAAAATATGCAAATGCAAGAATGCAACACCCTAAATGACCTAAATGAGAATTCCTACAGTTAATGACCTAAAAATGCTAAGGTTAGGGTAAAAACAATGCAAAATATGGTCAAATAGGGATGCTTAAAACATGTAAATTAGAGAGTTATCAGTAACTATGGTGGTGATAGTTCCGGCAGAGGTAGGGGACGAGGAAGGTTCAATGGCTAGAATCACGGAGGAGACACTACATATCAAGTACAAAACCAGAATCAGAACCAGAAGAAAGATCTATCTAAAATTGTTTGTTGGAGATGTGGTAAACCGGGTCACTACGCATCATCATGTCCTGCGATAGAAGTTGGACATCAAGAGAAAAATCTGAATGAAACTCATGAAGCTGATGCACTTTATGTTCATGAGGTGGTGTTCTTAAACGAAGATAAGGTGTTTCCCATGAATTATGATACTAACAATGAAAGTATATGGTATCCTTATAACAGTGCTAGCAACCACATGACGGAAAACAAGGAATTCTTCTCCAGCCTAGATACGAGCATCACAGGAAAGGTCAAGTTTGGTGATGGTCGTTTGTCAACATTGTTGGAAAGGAATCAATTGTTTTTGTGGGAAAAACTGGTGAGAGGCTATCACTCAAGAAGATCTATTATATTCCCGACCTGAAGCACAACATTATCAGTCTAGGACAAGCGACATAATTTGGATATGAAGTGAACATGAAGGGAGATGTTTTGACTTTAAGTGATCCGATTGGGCGTTTGTTAGTACGAGTCACTAGATCATCAAACCGCCTCTATAAGACACCAATGGAGGTTGAGTATCCTACGTGTCTTTATATCCAAGATAATGACACTACTCTAACATGGCATGCTCGGCTGGGACATGTAAGCGTTGGAGTAATGAACAATATGGTAAAACAAGGTATGGTCGTTGGAATGCCACAATCAATCCATGAGAAGAATGTGTGTACTGCGTGTTTAGTCGGAAAACAGACCAGAGTTGTGTTTCCAACTACAACATCTTTCCGAACAGCTCAAGCCTTGGAGCTGATCTATGGTGACGTGTGGACCGATCTCTCCACCAACACCAGCTAACAACTGGTATGTCTTTGTCCTTATTGATGATTTTTCTAGATACATATGGACAAGGCTTTCGATTGGTTTAAAAGGTTTAAAGAAGGAATTGAGAAGCAGACCGGATTGTCTTTTAAAACCTTTCGCACCGATAGGGGAGGAGAGTTTACCTCGCTTGAGTTTAATCGGTTCTGTGAAGGGAGTGGTGTCTATAGGCATTTAACTGCACCATATACTCCTCAACAGAATGGTGTAGTTGAAAGAAGAAACCGCACATTAATGGAGATGACAAGAAGCCTGCTTAAAGCTATGAAATTCCGAATGAACTATGGGGAGAGGTCGTACGTCATTCAACATATCTTATTAATCGAGTTCCTACCAAAGCTTTAGCAGGTCAGACTCCATATGAAAGTTTCACGACCAAAAAGCCTAACATCGAGCATCTACGAGTGTTTGGCTGTGTTGCTTATGCTAAGATCATTGGACCACATCTTAAGAAGTTGGATGATAGGTCACGAACTTTGATCAATCTTGGGACAAAACCGGGTTCAAAAGCTTATATGATTCAGTTACAAGAAAGGTGTTTGTATGTAGAGACATTGTGTTTGATGAAACAAAAGTTTGGGATTGGTCGACTGCAGAAAACCAAACCAATGGAGAACCAGGAATGTTATCTCATAATGGGTTTGTAGAAGAAGGAAACGAACATGAGAACAATCAGGATGACAATGTTGAGCATCAAGAAACGGATCAAGAACATGCAAACCAAGAAGAAGAGATAGAAGATGAACAAAATGAAGAAATCATGGATCAAGTAGGTGAAAATCAGCAAGTTGTTACAAGATATGGACGTGTTATCAACAAACCTTGATACCTCAATGATTATGTTCTACTAGCTGAGCTGGAGAGTGAACGACTTCTACTTACCATAGATGGTGAACCATAGTCTGTTTCTGAAGCTTTAAGTTTACAAGAAAGGGTTAAAGCGTTGAAGGCTGAGTTGGAGTCTATCGCTAGAAATAAAACCTGGGAACTAGTTGAGAAGCCGGATGGTGTTAAACCAATAGGATTGAAGTGGGTGTATAAAATCAAGAAGAAAGCGGATGGATCATTGAACAAGTTCAAGGCAAGACTTGTAGCAAAAGGTTATGTACAACAACAAGGAGTGGACTTCGAAGAAGCGTTTGCACCTGTAGCTCGAATGGAAACTATTTGACTACTCATTTCTATCGCAGCTTCGAAGGGATGGGAGATTCATCACCTTGATGTCAAAACCGCATTCTTAAATGGTGACTTAAACGAACTGGTTTATGTGTGCCAACCCGGAGGCTTTATTAAACGAGGACAAGAGGATCAAGTGTACAGACTACATAAGGCGTTGTATGGTCTCACTACAAGAAAATAATTTTATTGAGACGTATTTTTGAGACAAAAAAAATTCATCACAAATTTGTGACACTTTAAATACGATATTATGACTAAATTTATTTGTCAAAAATTCATAGTATTTTCGTCACTATATTATGACGGAAAAAATCAGTAACAAAAGTTTGTCACAGTTAGTGACGAATATGTTACGATAATATTAATCGTCACTCTTATGACTACATTGTGACCAATATGTTGTTGCAAATTAGTTATGAACTTATAACAGATATGCAAGTCACAGTTTGTGACATTAAAATGAGTAAACATTAGTCATAAAATAGTATAAATTGTTATATCATTTATACAAAGCCCATTAAGCCAAGTTTCCAACCCTAATTTAACAAGACTTATTAAAGAGATGATTAGGTTTTTATTCTTTATAATTTCGTGCCTCCTAAACCTAGAGAGAGAGAGAGAGTTATTTAAGAGAAAGAGGACAAAGAGGCACAGTTGAGATTAAGGACAGATCTTACATGTCCTAGGAGATGGTAGAAAATAAGGGGTAAACAGACTCTTATATGGACGAATTTTGGTGAGCAATTTCCCAACCCATAGATGTAAGTTTTCCCCAAAGGATTTTGTAACCCTTTTTGTAGATTTAAAGTTATACATGTTTTCTAAAACCTATTTTACGCAGATCCGCGAATTAACATCAGTCATCTTGTGAAATCGTTTCCCACTGCTACGTCAAGCTCCTAGAGATTGGAACGTGGAGCTTGATCATTTTAGAAGATGATGAACTTTAAAAGATGCATAAAGGAGCCTACTGTGTATCTCAAGAATGACAATAAAGAAAGTCTGGTAGTGGCAATCTATGTTGATGACTTGTTTGTGACAAGAACTTCACAAAGAGTCATTGATCAGTTTAAAAGGGATATGTCAAGAGAGTTTGAGATGTCAGACCTCGGAAATTTGACATATTATCTTGGTATTGAAGTAGTACAAGGAACATATGGGATAAGAATAAAACAAGAAGGTTATGCTCAAGGTATTCTTATCGATACTAAGATGGATTCGTGTAACTCAGCGCATATACCAATGGATCCTGGTATGGAGATATCAAAGGTTGAAGAGCAACCTGAAATTGATGCCACAAGATATAGAAGAACGATTGGGTTTTTAAGGTATCTGCTTCACACACGTCCTGACTTAGCTTTTGCTGTAGGAGTTTTGAGCCGGTATATGCAGAGTCCGATAGAGGTACAATGGACAAGCTCTTAAACACTTATTAAGGTACGTGAAAGGAACCACCAACTTAGGCTTGTTCTACATGCATGATCGGTTGAGTAAGGTTGTTGGATACAACGACAATAGTTACAAAGCTGATATCGATGATGGAAGATGTACTGGAGGTCATGTGTTTTATCTTGGTTCATCATTAATCACTTGGACTTCACAAAAATTGTGACAACTCGTCCCGCGGACCCCACTAGCCCACCGCTAGCCATCCCAATGGACCCCAAGCTGGCCCTGCAGGGCATCGATCCTAACCTCTCACCGTCGATATGGAACTATTCATCCAAATCCACCAGTAGGTTATTGGTGCGTCAGGCGTTCCTCGAACCCTGGTCCCCACCCTTTAACAACCTTCCCACAGGACAAGCTGTCACCATTTGATCTGCACAATTGGTGACAGCTTGTCCTGTGGGAAGGTTGTTAAAGGGTGGGGACCAGGGTTCGAGGAACGCCTGGCGCACCAATAACCTACTAGTGGATTTGGATGAATAGTTCCTATCCAAAGTGAGGGGTTAAGGTCGATGCCCTCCAGGGCCAGCTTAGGGCCAATGTGGGCAAGCTAGCGGTGAGGCTAGTGGGGTCCGCGGGATAGATTTTCATATAAAAACAATTTTTATGTGACAACCCGTCCCTCGGACCCCACTAGCCCACCGCTAGGCGCCCCAAAGGACCCCAAGCTGGCCCTGCAGGGTATCGAAGATCAATTGGTGACAGTTTGTCCGGTGGGAAGGTTGTTAAAGGGTGGGGACCAGGGTTCGAGGAATGCCTGGCGCACCAAAAACCTACTGGTGGATTTGGATGAATAGTTCCTATCCATAGTGAGGGGTTAGGATCGATGCCCTGCAGGGCCAGCTTGGGGTCCGTTGGAGCGGCTAGCGGTGAGCACGCTTAACTCTGGAGTTCTCAGGACCCTTGACCGAAAAGATAAGTACACTTTTGTGACATAAGTAACCAAATCAATTCTTTTAAAGCTCTCCACAAGTCTCTGAAACCGGGATATCACAGTTGTAGGCATTTATTCAGATTATTATTATTATATAGATTTTATCTAATCCTAAAAATGATGCTCAATCCATTGAATCTAATTACCAACATCACATATGAATATGAAGAACGGCTCCACGAATGTATATTTTATTAAATTAAACAAGCTGCTAAAAGAGAAAAATCTATCTTCGTTTAATTTCAGCACGAGGAACATGCACAGTAGTCAGTAGTGGTCCATGTTTACTAACACACAAAGCATACTAACGGCATATCAGTAAATTGGAGGAATGAAAGGTTTCAAAAGCTGAGTGCAACAACGAACGAACTAATCCTCCACATATCAGTTAAATTCTGGCAATAATTTGTTTTTTTCGTATTATTTTAAATGAACTTGATAAAAATAATAGGGTGAATTAGGAAAAATGGCCAAAATCAACCCCAACTATTTGTCAAACGATTTTTCATACCTAAACTTCAACACCCTGCAAATAATAACATGAACTGCATTAAAAATCAAATTAACTACCTAAACTATATGAAATATTGACAATTTCAACATTTGCTCGAACAGTGTTAAGTCAAGGTTTAATGATGTTGAGTCAAACGACATGTGGTGTCCACGTGGCGCTGAGACTTACCAAAACTAATTCGTTTTGGTCATTTTTAGGTGTGTTGTTGCAAGAAGAATATAACACATTAAATCTGGATATTAGGTGAGTAACCAAAGGGCAAAGAGAAATTACCATAATACTCTCAGGTGGCTGGAGATGGCTGGCCGGAGTTGGCTGGCCGGCGGTGGCTGGCCGAAGGTGGCTGGCCGGAGGTGGCTGGCCGGAGCGGTTGTCAGAGTGGTGGGCGGTGGCTGGTGGTGGTAGGGGTGTTGGTGATAAGGGTGATGGTAAGAAGGATGAAATTGTCAATAATACATAATATATACCCTATAACCTTTTGATGGTTATAATGGTAACTAAGTTAAATATTTTTTTTTTGTGTTACTTCTGCCAATTTTCCAAAATAATAACCAAAAATGAAACAAGATAATTTCCTCCTTGGATGCATATAGCTGCAGCTAACATGAGAGTGATGAGGTGACCCACCATCTTCCTCTCTGGAGTCTGGTGGTGGTTCGAAGCTGCTCCGGGCGCCCTTCCTTGCAGTTTCGGGGAGTCGGATCTGAGTTTTGGATTGCGACCTTCCTTCCGTTTCCTCTACCCTTCCGCCAGAGATGCTAGCTGATCGGAGATTTATGGTCGAGTCGGGTCTTAGAGTCTACCGGTTGTTGGGGAGGCTTCAGGGTGTGTCGGTGGCCGAGATTTGTGGACACCCACAAAGCCGACGTTTTCTTGAAAGCTTCCTCAATCTCTGGTGTCATTCCGGCTAAGAAGCGAGACAACAAGGCAGTTGCGATGTAGCCAATCCGGATTTGCACCATGAGGTGATGACATGCTAATCTGTGCTCCAATCCATTATCTTAAGAAGACTAGCATTCTGGTTATTTGTGTGATTAGTTTGGATAGTTTTAGCTGTTGCTTGTTGTGTTTCGTGTCTCTTGGTCGGGTCAGTCGGATGTATTGTCCGTTTTTTAGGTTTAGGACCGGAACATTGAAAGCCGGGAATTCCAAGTTTTCCTGATGATGCGCCTCTAGGTGTTGATGCTATTGGGACAAGTTCTACACGCTGATCATGAGGATCTCATAGCTTGGATTTGCATTGCTCTTCAGTTTGGATTTGGTTTTTTCTGTGTTAGTATTTGTTTTCGTGTCATTGGGTCAATTTAGGCGGTTTAAGAGATGATTTTACTCCGAGGTTTGGAGTGTTATCTATCTCGTTGTGGTTAAAAAATGCAATGTTTCCCGGTTAGGTAGCGTTGGATCCGCTTAGTGATTTAGGGTTATACTTGATCGATCCATTGCATTTGGTCCAAGTCTTTAGAGGGAAAAATTATGTACCTCAATTATTTGGTTGTATCATTTTGGTTAATGAAAAGTTGGTGTTGAGCCAAAAAAAAAAAGAGTGATGAGAAGACCACTGAAGGTTTATTCTTTTTTATAAGAACTTGCCTCAGTGAATATAAGAGATGGATGAATACGATGCAGAAGTTAACACTTTACTTAGTAGGTATATATAGAATTAATGGATTAGCTAGATCATATGTCTATATTTTCTGGAAATTAAACTCCATATACTAATACATACATCAAGATTTCTATTGACAAAATTTGTGTCGCCTACTATATATTGTATGATCTTTCATTGCTCCAGTGACATTCACAAAGAACCACGTTTATTTAGTATAACACCTACTTTTATTTAGTATAGATTTAAAATTTATGATTGATGAAAATTTGTTAGAAATACCCCTTTTGGAATACGTGTTTTCAAAAATACAAATTTTTTGAATATTTTCATTTTTACCCTCTTTTACATAATTACAATATGTTAAATTAATTTTCAGAATTTTTTTAAATTTTTTTTTAAAGTTCAGGTTCTCTATTTTACATTTAAGATATAGTTTTGAGGGGTTAGAGTTTAGTATTTGGAGTTTGTGGCTTATAATTTATTTCTTTTATACATAGAAAAGGGTATTTTTGAAAATAAACAACATTAAACAGTATTTTTAAAAAGTGACATAGAAAAAGAAGTATTATTTAAAAATCCCCCTTGATGAGAATTTGTTCATGAGGACTAACATATTACTACTATAAAGGACGATCGATCAAATAATTCACGGGAAGAAAATGCCAAATGGTCCCTATATCTCTCTCTGATTTGAACCAACGCGAGAATTATTCTTAACATCTCTGCTTCTACGCACATCCTTTTTTAGTACACTCATCATCATCACCATTACTAACATAAAACGAACTCGGTTTTCTCAATATAACATTAGGCAACCTCTGCACCTTAGGAGCAGCAAGTGGAGGAGCAGCAGCAGCCTCCAGTGGCTTCTTCAGAACAGGGTTTGGCTTCTTCACCAATGGCTTTTCGAACTTGACTCCGTCTTTCAAAACAGGCTTTACCAATTTCAGTCCATCCAGGGAACTAGATTTCTTCTTCTCCTTATCCTTTGACCAATCCAATGGAATCTCTTCAACTTCAGCAATTTTACCCTTGTTCTTGTAGAAAGATTTCTCAACTTCATTGAAAGTAGCCTCTGGATTCACTTTTCTAGCCACTATCTGTATTAAAATTTCACAATTAACATCATCAACATCAAAACAAGAACAAGGGTACTGAATTTTTCATACTGAAAGCTATAAATTTTTTTGAATTTTTCATACACTCAAAGAAACGTTTTTAAATAAAGAATCCAAAGCCATAAATTTTTTGAATTTTTCATACTCAAGGAAACGTTTTTTAATAAAAGCATCTCACCTTAGCCAAAGTCAATTTGGGGTCTTCTCCGAGTAAACGTCCGAATTTGAGCTCCATTTGATCCCATTCGTTGAGCTTAGGCTCTTCCCTTTTCGAAGCAGAAACTAAAAACCTCTTCTGTTTAGCTAATAGAGTATCCCGGTCTCTTCTCACTCTAACCCTAGAAGGAAACAAAGGGAAGTTTCCGGCGAAGGAAGCAACGGACGTGGCGGCGGAAGCGGAAGCGGAAGCGGAAGAGGATAAGGCGAGAACGTCCATTTCCCGATTAAGCCGAAAGATAATAATTTATCTGAATGAGAATCATGGGTTCGAACAAAAAAATCTCGACTTTAGTATATAACTCGAGTGAGACAGTGGCTCGAGACTCTGGCTTCTCCACTATCGTTCTGTGTGGAGTATTGATACAGAGAGAGAAGAAATGGCTATGGCGGATGAAAGAAGAAGGAGCATCCCTGCGCAAGGATGACACGCACAAATCGAGAAATGGTCCAAATTTTTAGGGGGACCGTCGGGGTTGAAAAGACGAAACGGTGCGTTTTACTCTGGGGGCGATCGCAAAGGCGATTTAGGGTTTTTTGCTTCTTCCACAAGTACTGATGCCGCCGGGGGTTTCTCCGCCGGAGGTAGTTGATAACTTGAAGGAGGATCGATTGGAGAAGGCTAATGATGTTGAGGAGGGAGAGGTTGTAATGGGTGTTGAGGCAGCAAAGGCCGTTGCAAGTACTGTGGCGAAGCGTTCATGGGTTTCCATGGTGAAAAGTCAAGGGGAAATGACTAAGGTCGACCTGGCCATTGAGGAGATTGATGGTATGCCGACAATACGATTACCAAACAAGGTATTTGAAGAGGCACATCCTCTATGGGAAGATTTTCTTATAGGGAGATTCCTTGCTAAGGCTCCATTTGTTGGGGGGATCCATGCCCTAGTGAATAAGATCTGGACCCTTGGGGATAAAGCGATGAAGATTGATGTCTTTGTGGTAGATAACACGACAGTGAGATTTCGAATCAAGGATGAGCGTACGAGGTCTCGCGTGTTGAAAAGAGGAATGTGGAATCTCTGCGGTGTTCCAGTTGTTTTATCCAAATGGAGTCTAGTTGCTGAGATGGAACAGGAAGAGATTAAGACGGTCCCTCTATGGGTTATAGTTAAAAATGTTCCGCCGAAATACTTTTCATTGGAGGTTCTGAGTGCCATCACGAGCCCTCTAGGTACTCCGAAGAAGTTACACTCGGACACAGAGTCATGCAAATCGTTTGATGAAGCAAAGGTTTTAGTGGAAGTGGATTTAACTAAGAGTTTGCCAAGCAAATTTTCTTTTAAATCTGAAAGAGGTGGTGACACAATTGTGGAGTTTGTGTACCCTTGGCTGCCAGCGAGATGCAATCTTTGCTCAAAGTGGGGGCATATACACACAGCCTGCATTGCGAAAAATACACTGGTGGCTCCATCTGCGGATACTATAGAACCTGCAACTGAAACGACAACAAAACAGATAGAGGAAACTGTTGGATCCGGGTCTGCTTCCACAGAGTCTTTGGTGTTGGTAGCACAACAGGGTGTCCCAGTGGCTGTATCAGCGGCAGAGACAACAATTGAAATGGAAAGAGGGGAGGAACAGGATCCTAGTTGGACTACTCCAACGAAGGGTATCCGAAGTCCAACATCACAGGGTCTCCGTATGGGAGAGTGTTCCAACCTCTCAAATTCTTTCTCATGTCTTAGTGACAAAGATGAGAACGGTGAGGTCCTGCATACCAAAGGGGAGGAGTCAAGTATTGTCATCGACTATGTAGTAGAGGATTCTGAGGTTACAAAGGATGTTAGATTACCTGAGTCTGATAGTAATACAGAGAAGCAGAATCTTCCTGTCGGTCATACAACTCAACGTATTGACCCTGGATTATCAATCAGGCCATCATTGCCACGTGCTTCAAAGGAGGTGCACAAGTTCTTATCAACAACGAGTTCGCAGAGTAGTAGGCTTCAAGCTCCTAGTATTCAACAGACACGTCTCCCTCTCAAACATCTTTAATGTCTGGCTTCTTTTGGAATATTAGGGGTTTCAACAAGAAGGAAAAGCAGAGAGTTGTCAAAGAGTGGATGAGGCAGTGTAAGTTTGATTTTGGTTGTTTGATTGAAACGAAGGTAAAGGAAAGACGGGCAGACAGAATAGCGAGCTCTGTTTTTGCAGACTGGTCTATTCTTTCCAACTATGATGAACATCGTTTAGGTCGACTATGGGTTGTCTGGAAAAATAATGTCAGGGTGACCCCGGTTTACAGAACCTCACAACTGATCACATGTTCTATATACATAGAAGGGATGGAAGAATTTTTTGTCTCTTTTATCTATGCTTCCAACTTCACAGCTGAGAGGCAACTACTTTGGGCTGATTTACGACACCATCAGGACTCTCCTATGTTCAAAGATAAGGCTTGGCTCATATGTGGTGACTTTAATGAAATTTTGGATAGTGAGGATCACTCTCTAAATGCCTCTTCCCCCTTCTGCACATCTGGTATGCGGGAGTTTCAGGATTTGGCTCGGTATTGTGAACTGTCTGATATGTCCTATCATGGTCAGCGGTTCACTTGGTGCAATAAGAGGCAGGATGGAGTTATCTGCAAAAAGCTCAATCGAGTGCTTATCAATAAGCATTGGATCACCTTCGATGCAGGTTTTATCTCTCTAAGGTGACGCCATCGCTAACGAAACCTTTTAAATTTGTTAATGCAACAACTGCTCATCCGGACTATCACAAAGACTTGGAACAGAACTGGCATTCCTCACCATCGCTGTTCCATTCTACCTCTGCAATGTATAGGTTTTCTAAGAAACTAAAAGCTCTCAAACCTCACCTGCGGCTACTGGGTAAACGCATGGTAGGCACCATTTCTGTGCGCACAAAGGCTGCTTATAAAATTTTGTGTGAGTTGCAGGCTAAGACGATGATGAACCCCACCTCTACGGCTGACAGTGAAGAGGCGGATGCATATGACAAATGGTGCAAGCTTTCTGATCTTGAAGAGAGTTACCTTAAGCAGAAGGCAAAGCTCCACTGGCTGAAAATCGGAGATCAGAATAATAAGGCGTTTCACACTGCGGTTACTCTCCGGGAAGCTAGCAATAGTATCAAGGAAATCCACTGTGATAATGGCCAAATAGTGACGACTCAAGATCAACTTAAGACTGAAGCTGAAAGATATTTTCAGACTTTTCTTACTCTGCAACCGACTGATTATGTTCCCTGGTCACAAGAGGAATTGGAAACAGTCATGGATTTTAAATGTGGTGAGAGTGACAGGATTCTTCTAACACATGATGTATCTAAGGAGGAGATCAGAAGGGTATTATTTGCCATGCCTAGCTCTAAATCCCCGGGACCAGATGGTTTCACTGTGGAGTTTTTCAAAGCATCTTGGGCTATCTTAGGAGAGGATTTCACAGTTGCTATCCAATCCTTTTTCCAGACTGGGTTTTTGCCAAAAGGAGTCAACTCTACTATCTTGGCTCTCATCCCTAAAAAAAAAAAAGCGAGACTCATGAAGGATTACAGACCGATTTCATGCTGCAATGTACTTTATAAAGTCATCTCCAAGATACTTGCGAACCGCCTTAAGATCATATTGCCGAAGTTCATTGCACCGAATCAATCCGCCTTTGTGAAAGACCGATTGCTTATGGAAAATGTTCTGCTTGCTACAGAAATAATCAAGGACTACCACAAGGATTCAGTCTCTCCTCGCTGTGCCCTTAAGATTGACATTTCCAAAGCATTCGAGTCCGTTCAATGGAGCTTCTTACTTACTGTTTTGAGAGCAATGGCATTCCCTGAACAGTATGTACGGTGGATACAAACATGTATTACAACTACGTCCTTTTCGGTCCAAGTGAATGGCGAGCTGGCTGGTTATTTTGGGAGTAAGCGTGGTTTGAGGCAAGGTTGTTCCCTTAGCCCATACTTATTCGTTATTTGTATGAATGTTCTCTCTCGCAAGTTAGACATCGCTGCATCACGTCGGGAATTTGGCTACCATCCCAAATGTAAGCAGTTGAAACTCACTCACTTATGCTTCGCTGACGACCTGATGGTCTTTGTGGAAGGGACCAAGCAGTCTATATCTGGGGCTTTGCAGGTATTTGATGATTTCGCAGTGCACTCGGGTCTGCATATTAGTCTTGAAAAATCTACCATATATACTGCTGGTGTTTCTTCGGCACACAAAGAGGAGATCCTTCAACAGTTTCCATTTGAATATGGTTCCTTGCCAGTTCGGTATCTTGGATTGCCACTTTTGCCAAGGCGAATGACTTCTGGAGACTACCTCCCACTCATTGAGAAAATCCGCTCAAGAATAACCTCTTGGACATCTCGTATGCTCTCCTTTGCTGGAAGATTGCAGCTCATCAGTTCGGTTATATTTAGCATAACAAATTTCTGGATTTCGGCATTTAGACTTCCTAAATCATGTGTCAACGAGATTGATCAGTTATGTTCAGGGTTTCTGTGGTCTGGTCCCTCCTTAAATGCTAAGAAAGCTAAGGTCGCGTGGACAGAGGTTTGTTTACCAAAGAGTGAAGGAGGTTTGGGGTTAAGATCAATTGCAGAGGCAAATAAAGTGAGTGTTCTTAAGTTGATTTGGCGTATTCTCTCAGCTTCAGGCTCGCTATGGGTCGACTGGGTGCATCGTTCTCTCATTCGAAGAGGCTCTTTCTGGAGTATGAAAGATAACACAACCTCTGGCTCTTGGATTTGGAGAAAACTCTTGAAATACAGGGGCCTGGCAAAGCAGTTTTATAAAGTGGAGGTTCATAACGGTGAATCCACATCCTTTTGGTTTGATAACTGGTCTCAATTGGGCAATTTGTACGACCAGCTTGGCGACAGGGGTTTTATCGATCTGGGAATCCTGAAAACAAGCACAATGGCTGAGGTTCTGTCTACGGCACGACGGAAAACACATCGACACCCTCTACTTAATGCGGTGGAGGAGGAGATAAAGCAGAGACGACTTCGTTACAACCGTGATGTTTTGGATGTGCCGTTGTGGAAAGGGAAGAACGATTGCTACCGCAACTCCTTCACAACAAAGGATACCTGGTCTCATATTCATGCTGCCCGTTCGTTACTGGCCAATTTTAGAGAAATTTGGTTCACACATGCAACACCCAAGTATGCTTTCATCACTTGGTTGCTTGTAAAAAACAGAGTAGCAACAGGCGAGAGGATACAGTCATGGAATGCACACGCCAACACAAGTTGTATCCTATGCGATCACCCTTTAGAGACAAGAGAGCATCTGTTCTTCCAATGCATTTATTCAAAGCTGGTGTGGGAGAAACTACTCAAAAAGCTACTTGCGAATCAGTTCACAATTCACTGGCAAGAAGTCCTTACTCTGACTGCAGGAAATGGTCTGGACAAGAAAACAAAGTTCATAGTGAGGTACGTTTTGCAGAACACGATTCACGCTATCTGGAGAGAACGGAATGCGCGACGACATGGAGAACAGTCTTCAACGGCGGAGCAGTTAATCAAGATCATCGACAAGAACATACGAAACCGTCTAAGTACCATGAAGGGCGGAGAAGAGAGTCTTCAAGTCTGGTTTGCTGCAAAATTTTATTAAAATTTATCTGAATGGTTTAAAGCAAAGTAACACATTTTCTTTGTAAAACGTTTTTTTATTTTTCTTTTGAATATAATTTAACATTAAATTAAAAAAAAAAAAGAAGAAGGAGCATCCTTTTTATCAGTTTAGCTTCGCAATTATATTTCGCTTCCTCGTTAAACCACTGAGGTTTTGACACGTGGTTGATAATACAAAAATAGCGACTGCATTTTTACGTTTTCCCGTTCTTTCATTTTAGAGATGCACTTCACGTCGTTTTTACTCTCCTTGAACGTCAAACCATTTTTCTCACACAGAAGACGTAAATTCCTTTGAAAACTTAGGGCAAAAGTGTCATTTAGCTGACACGTGAAAAATAAAAAAAATGTAATTTTTTATCCAAATGGTGTAATTTTTTTTTTTTTTTTTTTTTTTTGTATTTTACAGTGTTTGAAGAGAAACGTCATTTTGTTGCTTCGCTTTAGCCGTTATTATAATGCGACCTATTATTCTGATATGGATTTCTCTTGCAATAATTTTTTCTTTTCTCTTGCAATCAATTATAACGTATAGTTTCGTTATTTGTGTATATATTTATATTTTATTGGACTCAATATATATATAAGTAGATCAAGCGTACACGTGATGTAACAAAATTTGTTTAATGTATGTATTGAGCCAAAAAAAATCATTGAAGAATTGGTTCTATCATGTCACCTTTGCAAAAAGAACCCATGGAATCCATGAAAACTAGGTTCGACTAATTAGTTATCTATATTATATTATTTCACAAAAAGAAAAAAAGAAAAAATATTTAACCAGCATTCAACACGAGTGCACATCTAGAATTGGGGGAAAACATCTACTACGGGAAAAAATTTAAAATAATTCTGTCCAAGTTAGTTAATAATATATGTGCCAAAACATGTAATCACTATGTGTGTAATTATAGTATCAGAGTCATGGCAGTCTAAACTCTAGCTCTTCTCTTCTAGAAAAGTAATACGTTATGACGTTGTCTTCTACCATGCTAGTATAAAAGTATGCTCTATGGTTGCCATATTAATAGATCCTCCACATCTGAAATCTAACTATGCTAAGAAAAAACGGTATGGAGAAAAATTTCTATGAGGTTGTAATGCTCGAAGTACCTTGAGGCTTTTTCTGTTGCAAATATGTTGTCTCGGTTTGCGTAGCTAAGCACCTCTTGATTTATTTCTCTATATTTGTGGTAAGTAAAAGAAAACAGGGAGACAACTTATGGATTGTTATTACTTCAATAGCTAGAAGAGAGTTATAGTATTCTGTCTTGGTTTCTGGTTCTATCATATATTATGGAAAGTTCATCTTCTTTGTCTAAAACTCTCTCTTTTCGACGATTAAATTCTAAAAAGGTTGATTACTTATATGAAGTAGAGTATGTGAGTGATGATAGCAAAGTTCCTATTACCCAACTCTCATTACTTAATCCTTACAAAGCTTTCACTAAACCAAATTCCACTTTTCCAAAAGTCATCCGTCAAGTGTTTGTCCCTAACAAACATAATGCAAAGGAGCTCGTTCTAGCATCTCCGTTAGAACAGCATCTCATTCCAGCGACAGAAACTGAACAAATGATTCCTCTCAGAATCAATGAAGGCATGATACATCATTGGCGAACTCAAGGATATACCCATCTTCACTATAGAGCGATACGTTTGGCACTAACACTCCATGGCAGAAAAGGCTTACCAGTTGTAGCACGGGTAGCTCTCCTCGATACCCGATACAAAGAATACCAACATGCTTGTATTGCAACTATCCAGACAACACTAAACGCTGGCACTGTTTTCGTCAACCTCTTCCCAAATTTCAACGTGGCATTGGAATACCCTCAAATATATCAGAACATGCAAATCCAGCTGCAAATCACAGGAGCTCCACAAATTGGAAACACGTATGCAGCAACGCTTCACCATCAAATGGCGTATAGATTCCAAAATCATGCAATGGACTTAAGTCTCCCTAGAGACACTGAAGATGCGCTACTCATACAATTGGAATCCCAGCATAGCCCGTCGTACATCCATATTCCTAGACAGATTCCTAGAGATGAGCTTGTCAAGTTGCTTCCAGAATCATGGGTTACCAATTACGAAAAGCTCCATGACCGTAGCACCCCAATACAATCGGTGGACTCTTCTATTCATAGGAGAAAAGATGGAGCTGTAGAGATTGCTTTTAAGCAACAACAAGAAAAGTCAAGACCAACGGCTTTCTGCACAGAAATCAATATAATTACTCCTTTTAAAAAAGCTCAAACTTTGGAGAACAATCCACGTTTAGATGGTGTTCCAATCTCATCTTTTGATTCGCTGGGAGATCCCATTTACACTTTTCAAGATGAAAAGGGCCACAAATTCTTTGATGTTTGTGATTGCCAACACTGCCAGATGAATAGTTCTGATGATGATGACACCCCAAGGCGAAGGAGAAAAAAGAAAACTACACGACAAATCCTCAAAGAACGATTTGAGTCTGGATACACACAAGTTGGCCTTCTCGGAGAACCAAGTGGCAAGAATTTTGAATACTATGTATTGTATTCAGGTGGCTCAACTCCCACAACACCTGACAAAGAAGAGGTACAACTAAGTTACATGTTCGGACCCCCATCACAGCAGGATTCACCATTTCCATCCAAAGAGTTTGAAGAAAACAATATAAAACACTCATGGAAAATCCGGAATCCAAATGTTAAGAACCCAGATGGCTCAGTAAAGCAGATCAGCGCCGCAGAAGCAACTTTGAATTGGCAGTCGGAGAACGCCACAATCCAAAACTATCTCCTAAGCCAGATTGACAAAAAGGTAACCATCATGGACCTTTCCATTAAAGAACTCACCAAAAAGATAACCTCTCTCCACCAAGAACTTCTCCACCTTGCAACTACTGTCTCCATAAACTCTCCCCACATGTCCCAAAAAGAGTCTGAGCTAAAGTCCCTTAAAGCTCAGCTAAACTCCTTACAAAACCAACCAAAAACCCAACCTCCAATGCCATATGATCTTTTCACACCATACCCCATCCACACACCACCTTACACAGCCCAAACACAACCTTTATCTTTTTCTCAAGACCCAAGTATTTTCGGAGCATCCTCCTTCTTACCAACAAAAGTTGTTTATGAACAACAGTCTACCAAAAAAAAAAGTCAATAGAAAAAAGAACAGGGAAGGAAGCCATACTTGAACCACCCAAACCTTTGACCGAGACATCAAAATATCAAGATCAACCCGAAACCAGCAAAGCGCAATTCATGGTGGAGCGCGCTAATCAATTCACTGTTTTTCTTGAGAAGGTTGCAAAACAAGAAAAAAGTTTTTCTCAAGAAAGTATGATGAAAAAGACGCCAATAAAAGATGAAAATGATGAGGTCATAATCCCACCTTTTATGATGGCCTCACCGGCTGTGGTTGAAGAAGACGTAGAAAGTGAAGGTGGAAACGTATATGAAGAAACTCAAGAAACTAAACGAAATCAGACAGAAGGAAATCTGCAGTTTAATACAGAACCACATAAGGGTTTTTCTTTTGATGATGTTCCTCCTTCAAAATGGCGCGACAAAGTATATGAGATGCATGCATGGCTAACAGAACAACAACTCAATCCAGGAGCCATTTTGCCTACATCGATTGATAAACTGGTGGCTAAATTCCAAGGACGTCTCAGGCAATGGTGGATAAGCTTAGGCCAATATCGACAATTACAAATCCGACAATCTCCAACAATCGATGCCTTGGTGGGACACATCCACAATGAATTTCTCGGCACATGGGATCATTATACTATCCAAGCCAGAAAAGAGTATCTTAGCATGAGATGCTGCTCCTTCAAGAGGAAGGATCTTGAAAGACATTATGAGCGAATGTCAAAGAGATTCTATGCCCTGAATGGGATAGATGACGTCAACCTCAAGCAGGCGTACATGAATTCACTTCCAGAACCACTTGGAAATGAAACGTCAAGGATATTGTCTCTCAAGAATATGCCTCTCAACCAAGCTTCACTTGGAGAAATATATCAAATTTTTCTGGCAGCCCTTGAAAAGCTATGCAACCACCAAAAGTTTTTCAAACAGCTTCAAGAACAAGGAAAGCTTCTAGGAAAAGCATGTGATCAGCCATAACTCAATATCAAATGCAGAGACAAGAGATGCCATTGTTCTACAAGTCATGGAAAAGAAAAGAGCTATAGAAGCAAGTGGCAGAAGAAATATCCAAAGCTATCTTCTAGAAAGAAATGGAAATTCTTCAGGAAGAAAACTCAAAGAGGTTTCAAAAAATCAGACAGATGTTACATCTGCAAGAAGAAGGGACATTATGCGAAACAGTGTCCTAACAAGAAGAAGAGAGACAACCTCCTTGGCTACTTGGCACAAGTTGAAGATATTGACGACTCAGATATTGAATCCATCTTTTCCCTTGATGATGAACCAACTGATGATACAGTTCTTGCAATGGGTATGGAATTATAAGATGCATCTTCATAAGAGGATACTGGAGATGAAAGCGATATAGACGACCAATTCATGTTGTTTGACCTCTACACATTTGATTTCTGCAAAGTAGAGCAATCACATCAAGAAGAATTGGTGTATCTAACCCAACCATCTCCAAATGCCAAGATCTACATCTTCCCAAACAAGTATGATAAACCAATACCGGTCATTACCTATTTTGACATTGGAGCTGCTTCATCCATCATCAAACCAGACCTCCTCCCAGCCTCACATTGGAATTCATGTTCAGTCGCTTTCAAAGCAGCCAACGGCCAGATATTTCATATCTCTCTTATCAGCAAGCCAATTTACATCCAAATTTTCCCCGGATACATGATTAAATCCAAAGTATATGGTTCTGAACTCCCTGGAAAGGACTTTATACTTGGATTTGACATCCTTCATAGTCTTCGGAAAGTTTCGTGGTACCCGAAAGGTCTCAAACACAAAAATCAGTTGCTACCTTGGACAACGGTGTCTCATCTATACCCTATGGAGATGTTTAATCCCATAAAATTAGAAATTGCAAAGACGTCTTGCGCCACATCTCATTCGGAGTTTCTCACAAAATGCTCATCTCCTTTATGGAAGAATCCAGATTTCTTCATATCCTTACCCTTCAAGAAGAATGAGGATATCAACCCAACTAAAGCAAGTCACCCAGGAATGAACCCAGATCACTACAATCTTGCACTCGAAGAGATTGACCAACTCCAGAAAGAAGAGCTCATTGAGAATACCACTTCACCTTGGGCATGCGAAGCATTCTACGTCAACAAACGGGCTGAACAGGTGCGAGGAAAACTCAGATTAGTCATCACCTATCAACCACTCAACCATTTCCTTGCCGATGACAAGTTTCCTTTGCCAAAGAGAGAAGTGTTATTCCAAAAACTCCCGCAAGCACAAATCTTCTCCAAGTTTGACTTAAAAGCAGGATTTTGGCAGCTTGGAATCAAACCAGAGGACAGACCAAAGACGGGATTTTGTGTACCAGATCGTCATTACCACTGGAAAGTCATGCCTTTTGGACTAAAGGTAGCTCCTTCATTATTCCAAAAAGCTATGATCAAGATATTCGAACCTATCCTCCCAAATGCGCTGGTGTATATCGACGATATTCTGCTATTCTCGTCAGACATAGATTCTCACACTTCATTATTGGCAAAGTTCCACAGTATCGTACAAAAATACGGTATTATGCTATCAGAAAAGAAGATGGTGATCGGAGAAACGGAGATTGATTTTCTGGGAATGCACATATCCAGGGGAGAATACTACCTCCAACCTCACATTGCCACCCAACTCAATGAGTTTCCAGATGAACGACTATCTTTCAAGGAAGTCCAACAATTTCTGGGGATTGTCAATTATATGTCGGATTTCATTCATGGTCTTGCAAAACACAGATCGGTTCTCTCTGCTCAACTCAAGAAAAATGCCCTCCTTGGAGCCAGAAATGCATAGAAGCAGTAAAAGAATTGAAGAAAATTTTCACTACCTTACCAGCACTAAAAATCCCAGCAAAAGGAAAAAGAATTCTGCAGACGGACGCAAGTGATTGCTATTGGGAAGCAATACTCTTAGAAGAAGACGAGAAGGGGAAAATACATATATGTGGCTATAAAAGTGGAGTCTTCAAAGATAGCGAAAAACACTACCATTCTACTTACAAAGAGATACTCGCTGTCAAAAGAGGAATAGAAAAATTTGAGTTTCATTTGGTGGGCCAACATTTCCTCATCGAGATGGACATGTCATCCTTTCCAAAAATGATTCAGTTCAAGCATAAGGTACTACCACAAGCTCAGTTACTCAGGTGGGCAAGTTGGTTTTCCCAGTGGAAATTCGATGTTAAACACATCAAAGGAAAAGACAACTTCCTCCCAGATTTTCTTTCAAGAACTCAGCGTCAAATCTTGACAATAGTACCCATGATATACACCCTCAGTCCAGACAATCCAACAGAAGATAACATGCGGAAAAAGATTGCCGATATGCTGCATGGAATAAGAGAATCCTTACTCGACAATGTATTGATCTACAGAGGGATTAAGACACTGCATGGTATCCTAAAGCTTTATATACACCGGTATGGTCTTGATCAGGGTCCACTTCTTGGCCTCCCTTACCACCCGGCCTATCCCTTCCTTACCACCATCCATATGAACCCTGCTCATTATGGCCGGTTTCCTATAGAAGCATACCTCCTACTTTGGTACATGGCAGATCTTTACACTATTGCAGTCCTCATCCACAAAGTCAACTGCTCCAGTACTTGGCGAAATGCATATTAACTAGACGAAAGGCGCATTACAAATTACTATACAAGTGGCTCATATTATTCCATGATGTTACCTGGTGGCAAGAACATGTTCGTGCACAACCTGAGTTGGATATACTTGTCACGTTCAGGATCACTACAATCCAAGAAGAACAAGACAGGGAAATCACTGTCCTAAAGAAATATGATGCGAACGTTGAGATAAGCTACAATAATGATGCTTTTGCCTCGGGAAACTTCCATCAACGCGCAAAGCAAATTGCATTATTGAATGGATCTAATGAATCTGAAGTTGACCATAATCTTCTTTGTCCGCACACAGTACACTGGCACAACAGACACGTCTACCCGCTAGGATTCGCTGAAGAAATACGACAAGTGTTAGCAGGCTTTCATGATCAATACGCATGGCCACAATCAAATCCAGATCATCCGGTCTACAGAGTTGAAGGGAAAAAATACAAGATAAAGCGATACATTCCAGGCCAAAAGATCTACGTCACAGAAGTCGCCTCAGACAGTGAAGAAGACGACAACAGATAAGATAAACGTCACCTCTCTTTTGGAGAAAGGGGGAATAAATAATAAGTGTGTGATATATGATAGTGAAGTATATGGTTATGAGAGAGTTGAATAAATGGAGGGTTGTAAAATAAAGCATAAAAATATCTTAAGGAATATTCTATGTAATATTCCCTAAGACTTGTAATATAGATACTAAGGCTTGGTGAAGAGTTTCATTCAATCTGGAGTGAGTAAGTTTGAGTGTAAGAGTCTTAAGAGCCTTTGTAATCCTTTGAGTGTTTCAATAATAAAATATATCCCCTTGGTAAAAGATCTTTCTTATATCCTTACATAATCATATAATCATTTTCTAAAATACTTCTTAGACACTTAGGATTGATCCTAAAAACCTCCTAAGTGGTTGTACCACTATGTGTGTGTAATTGTGGTATCAGTCAACAGTTTTACCCCCATCTTAGATGTAAACATGTAACATGGGCCATCTATATTATAGTTTCAGCCTCTTCTTCACTTCAACTTACACCTCAACAAACTCCAAACACTTGTTTCATAATCTTTCTAATCCCCTAAACACACCCGCAAAGGTTTTCTTCTACTTCTTCTTGGATCCTTTTCTACAACCCAATGGATGTCTTTATATCCGAAGAATATGTCAACCGCCGGAGAATGGAGAAAACAGCTGCCTCCACTGCCGGCAAAGACATGATGTTCGGCTCTGGTTCAAGCAAGAGACCGGATAAGAGAAGCAGTAGTAATCCTCGGATGTCGGCATCTCGGCCGGATAATGAGTTTCTCGTCACCGGTGGTGCATGTGTTTATGAGAGTTTTGTGTTCCAGTGCTTCTCGCCGTGAAAACCATCAAAGCGTTCGAGTTTAAGTGTTCAAAAGCGCATATGCATGGGCAGTTATTAGTTGTAGCTCTTGTATGTCTTGGGTTTAACAATCTACTTAAAATTAGTATGTTGTTAATTTATAAATTCACAAATCACAACTCTTCGGTAAACATGAAATCTGAATGATGGTGTGATTCACAACTATAGAATAGACAAATTAAAGAAATGTTAAATAAAAATTGAAATAATTTTTTTTAATGACATGATTACTTAAATCATCGAATAAAATAGCAGTATGATAATAATAATATAAATTGGTACAAGCAAACGTTTAGAACTACAAAATTGTACAATTGCTTGCGGAATCAAAAGTTTAAACCAATAAATAATAATGGAATTAAGGAAAAAGGTTAAAAGGAAAAAACTCTGACCCAGTCGAACAAGCTAATGATGACTGGGGGGCTATTTCGAATAGAACGGTTGTGTTTGGTCTTACTGGTTTGCGTTGTTAAGATAAACCAGTTTGTGTTGAAAAAATTGGACTCGTGTTTTGGTGAGGTGTGCCAGGCTTTCGCAGTAGTGCAAGACGAAGGCGACACGTGAGAGTCCAATCAGCAAGCTGAAATGGTGAACTCTCCCCCATAAAAAATAGAGTTAATATCGTGCAGGTCGATGACCCACATATCAGATATTAAACTGATAAGAACAGATACTACACTTGATCTTAGCCAAAAGGCCGAGAAAGGTATGATTTGCCCGATCCCTCCTGAACTGCTTTTATATCCCTCGTGTGAGAGCGAACGAATCCAGAACTATCGATGTGGGACTTTGGAAAACAACTCAAATTAACTGTAATCGAGTATTTAAATTTCCGGCCCAAATTTAATTATTGAGAATTAGCCCAGTAACTGAAGCTAATTGTATAGTTAGATATTCATAACAAAATACAGAACATGTTAGCTATTGATCTCCATGTAGAATTTAAGTTACTTTATAGTATGAGTAGAAGTAGTTTTGGTATTTCAAAGTCAACTCAGAGTTAGTTTATAGTTTGAGTAGACTGTAGAACGATGACTCCATCCTCGAAACACGAAAATCTTCCCTAAACATACTGTATTTGCACCATTCTTCTATTAGATATTATACGATTTTTGTTTGTTTGTTTTTTTTTTTTTGGATATTTACCTTTTCTCTACGCATTTTAGTGTTTACAATATTTAAACTTTCTCTTCTACATTTCCTTTTCTATCTTTGGTAAAAGCCTTGCTTTGCAAGCAAAAAGCTCAAACAAACTTGAAGAATACCTTTTAGTTCTCCATCTCTACCTCCATCACGATAACGGCGGTGATGGCGGATCTCTTACCACCGCCTACGACGGAACAAGCCGATGAGAAAATTGATAACTCGAACCTCACTTGTCGTGTTGGATATGAAGATGTCGATATAGAAGCTTACAGTTAAGTATATATCATAAATGGCTTTGCCGATCGATCTATGGGTTTCTTGATCAGTATGTGTTGAAAAACGAAAAATTGTTGGAGATATCCGATGAGAGTCTGGCTTCATACATGAGTATTTTATTGTCGTGTTAGAGATATTTAGCAGTCTTGTGTTGTTTGTGTTGGCCAAGTTCGAGCACTTTAGGCTACAAGATTTACTCAAACAGTAGAAACTATCTAGTATGGTTAAAATTGTTCAATTTGATCCGGATTTGCATTCAAAAGTCTGTCTTTCTTGGTAGTCAACAAAAGTCATTTGTCAACTTCTTGTAACCAGTTTTCTTTTATTTTTGTGCAGATATTTTAAACCGTGATTATTTCAGTTGTTTACATTTGAACTACTCCGCAGCCTTTTTGATGGAAAGTTTAATATCAGGTAATTGTGTTTTTTGTTTACAGTCATATTTGCAAACAATTTTTTTCTTTTCCTTGTTTTTATTTGGTGCTTCTCGTTAAGCCCGTTTATTCTTGTGTCAAACAGTTCAACGATGGCGCCAGGAACATATTATGGACTTAGTGCCTACAACTTGAACACAAAGGTAGTAAACTATTTGCATATCAAAAGAATGATTGTGTTATTGGATTAATGTTTAATTGAACTCTCTTTTTTTTCTGAGTGTTTTTGTTGCAGCTGGCACTTACTGGAGGTGTTACTACTGATGGTAGACTAACTGCGACAGTGAAATACGCTATAACTGATAAGTTGACTGTGAGGGCATATACAAATGTAAATGGTTCAACAGATTGCGGGCGCTAGGCGCTCAGACAACGTCTAAACGGCTGCCTCGACCGCCCATAGATCTCGTTTTAGTTTTCTTTTAACTTCATAAATTTAAATTTGTTAGTTTTATCTTCATATACATAGTTATAAACGTTCATATATTGTTTGATATGAGTTAAAAAAGTCCATTTTTTGTTTACGATTTCTTATTTTCATATTTCTAAAAGATATTTATATATATAATTTTTTTCTATCAAATAATTCTTTATATTGTAGAACGTCTATGATCTTCAAGACCCTGATTAGGTGTTGTAGGAGCTAGACATGCTTGCATTAATACCTAGCACTTTCTTAAACATTAGTTGTAACTAGAGATAATGTAGTTATTCAATGGTGTATATTAGCTTGACAAAATGTGTTTTCTTACAATATTCTTTTCCAGCTAATAAATGAGTCACGTTTGTCCATGACAAAAGTCAGCTTAGAATACATGGTGAGGAAATTATCTCTGTTTTAAGGTTTGCTATTTTTGTGATGAACGTTTTGATGAATAGTTTCTTTAACTTAATTTTTTTTGGGCTCACATTCCTATCTGTAGGCTCTAAACTACAGAGCTCAATTTAAACTCGGGAGCAATGGCCTAACTGCAGCTACATATATCCAGGTAAATTTGCTACTCACAGTTCTGTTCTAAGCTTTTTCAAATCTTTCTAATTTGATTTCTGACATTAGCCACTATTATTAATTGTTTTTGTACTGTAATTAGTATTTGCAAATTCTTTGTATACACAAAACCTGAAAAAAATAAGAACTTGGTCTATAAAAAGATTATGGCAACAGCCAATAATACGTCAAATCAATAACAATTAGCTCGCAAATACAAAAGAAAAAGAATATAGACTATTCATAGTTTACTGTAAAAAGTTGTTATTTTAATTATTGATCGTTATTTTGTAAAAGTTGTTTAATTATTGATAGTAATTTTTCAGTACACCCTGTCTATCTTTGGGTGGTGAGGTCTTTTGCACCAATGTGCCTCAAGAGTCGGGTGTAGGTTATGCTGCAAGATACGAGACTGATAAGATGGTAATGTTTCTTCCAAGTCACTTTATTAGACAGCTTACAAACCCGATATACGTAGAAAGTGTCATATTTTATAGGATTTTTTTGCCATTTATGCAACGTTATTCTTTGTATATAAAAGAAATATATACATGTCGTAGAATTTTGTAATACGTTATACAATCCGTCTTTTTACAATCAAGTTTGTAAAATTTTAATGAATAATATATTAAATCAAAGAGTCCAAACCTATCTATAAAATTTTAAAAGTAATGTATATGAGTGTGATAATGTTTAGAAGAGTCTTTGGGTGTGATTCGTCATTGTTGGTCGGTTAGACTCGGTTAAAACCATTTTGTCAACAAGTAAAGTAATATTAGTGGAACCAAAGGCTAAATGATAACCGGTTTTAACTGAACCGTCCCATTAAATCGGTTATAGAAGCATATCAAACCGGTTATCAATCATCTGAAGATTTTTAGGTTTCCCAAATAATTCCATTGATCTCCCTTCCTTCTTCCGTTCTTCGTATCGTCTTCGTAGCTTTTGGTGCCATTTATATTTTTCCCTCTTTCAAATTCTTTAATCTGGGTCATGAATGGATTGGTTCAGACACGTCAACTCCGAAGGTCAGGTACTTTGAGAACTGCTTTACTCTTGTCTTGCTGCGAACGAGACTATTCTGGTTTCAGCGATAGGAATCTGTCTTACAGAGAGAGATTGAGAAGTGGGCTTTTAGATATTAAGGAAGATGATGCTGTTGGTCTGTTCCAATCCATGATTAGGTCTCGTCCTCTTCCCACTGTCATTGATTTTAATAGATTGTTTAGTGCTGTTGCCAGAACAAAGCAGTATGATCTCGTTTTAGTTCTCTCCAAGCAGATGGAGTTGATTGGGATTGCGTATAACTTGTACTCTCTCAATATTCTCATCAATTGTTTCTGTCGGCGTGGTAAAGTTTGTTTCGCTTTTTCTGTTTTGGGGGAGATCCTGAAACTTGGCTACGAGCCTGACACTATCACATTTAACACTCTACTCAATGGCTTATGTCTCAAGGGCCGAGTTTCCGAAGCGGTTGAGTTAGTTGATCGAATGGTAGAAATGGGACATACGCCCAATGCCATTACAATCAGCACTTTGGTCAATGGACTTTGTCTCAATGGTAAAGTGTCTGAAGCTGTGGTTTTGATCGATCAGATGGTGGCTAATGGTTGTCAACCCAGTGAAGTTACATATGGACCTGTTTTAAATGTAATGTGCAAGTCCGGGAAAACTGCCTTGGCCATGGAGTTGCTCAGAAAGATGGAAGAAAGAAAGATGAAGCTCGATGCAGCCAAATACAATATCATCATTGATGGTCTTTGCAAAGACGGGATCCTCGACGATGCACTCAACCTTTTCAATGAAATGGAAGTGAAAGGTTTTAAAGCAGATGTTATTACCTACACCACTCTCATTAAAGGCTTTTGTAATGATGGTAGATGGGATGATGGTGCGCAGTTGCTCAGGGATATGATCACAAGGAATATCACCCCTGACGTTGTCACTTTCAGTGTTTTGATTGATAGTTTTGTGAAAGAGGGAAAGCTTCTAGAGGCCGAAAAACTGTACAAGGAGATGGTTCAACGAGGTATATCTCCTAATACTATTACATACAATTCTTTGATAGATGGGTTTTGCAAGGAGAACCGCCTAGACGAGGCAAATCAGATGTTGGGTCTGATGGTTAGCAAAGGGTGTGACCCTGATATCGTTACTTATAATATTATCATAAATTGTTATTGCAAGGCTAAGCGGGTTGACGATGGTTTGGAACTCTTCCGTGCAATGTCCTTGAGAGGAGTGGTTGCAGATACAATTACTTATAACACTCTAATCCAAGGGTTTTGTCAATTGGGAAAACTTGAGATTGCTAAAGAACTCTTCCAAGAGATGGTTTCTCGTGGTGTGCCACCTAATATTGTGACTTACAAAATTTTGCTGGATGGTTTGTGTGACAGTGGAGAACTAAAAAAAGCATTGGAAATATTTGAAAAAATCCTGAAGAGTAAGATGGAACTCGGTATTGGTATCTATAATATCATCATTCACGGGATGTGCAATGATGGTAAGGTCGATGATGCTTGGGATTTATTCTGTAGTCTACCTGTTAGAGGAGTGAAGCCCGATGTTAAGACATATAACATAATGATTTCAGGATTATGTAAGAAAGGGTCACTCTCGGAAGCAAATATGTTGCTTAGAAAAATGAAGGGGGAAGGGTGTGAGCCAGATAATTGGACATACAACACTCTCATCCGAGCAAATCTCCTAGTTAGTGATGTAATCAAATCAGCTCAACTAATCGAAGAAATGAAGAGGTGCGGGTTCGCTGCTGATGCTTCGACTATAAAGATAGTTATGGATATGTTATCTGATGGTAGATTGGACAAAAAGTTTTTGGATATGCCTTCTTAGAATGTTTTCATCTTAGAAAGAATTGGTCATAGAGTAGTCTTGAGGAAGAATGGATAGAAAGAGTTGAATAGGAGGAAGATGCCACACGACGACACCGTTTCTTACCTTCTTGTAGGCTGCGTTGAGGAACCATATGAGTCTATGACCCAGAATATTGTTGTGTTTGTATCTTCTTCTTTTAGTCTACCCCTGTTTCGGTTCTGAATTATTCTTTGAAATTTAATGTTAAAGAACAAAAGTTATAATGTCTCAAGTATCAAAAACATATTTGTACTAGAGTCGTAACATTTGCAATGTACCTTGTTTAAACAACTCTCAAAACACTAAACAGCGCTCTGAGCACTTGCAAATAAGATACAAGAAAATCAATTTCACAAGAGCAACCTTTCTCTAACTAGCTTTGATTGAGCTGGTTTAATCGATAAGTTTTCTTTTTTTTTGGTCTGTAAGCTCCGTGTCCCATTGCCCTCAACTGCTTAATTACTGCAGAAAATAAAAAATCTACGTGGATTCATCCTTGTTGAATCAATTCTGATTTTTTGGGGCCCACATCACATATGCGACGTTCTAATTTTTGTTTTTGTTTTTGTTTTTTTTTTAGAAACAGAAAAAAGGTTAGGAGAGAGAGACATGTGTTGTATTCTTATTGAAAAGTAAGATTTTGAAAAAAAAATTTTATCTTATTATTTCAAAATCAATTATTATATAGTAAATAATTTTTTTATAAAATAATTTATATATCAAAATTCAACTTTTTTTACACACTATAAATAGAGACTTAGTTCATTTTATTCCAATACAAAAAAATTCATCATTTCTAATATATTTTCAAATTCTTCTCTAATAAACTCTTGTTGTTTTCATATTTTATAATTTTGTTATATTAAAAATTAGCTAAAAATATAAAATTTCAATTTAAAAAATAATAATGTAACTTTTCTTAATTTTATTTATTATTATAAATGTGTTGTTATCAAATTAAATAAAAATAAGAATATAAAATGAAAATAGTAGGATAAGGTGTTGAATTTTATTAAATAAAACTATTGGAGAGGTTAAAATTGATTTGGGCGTTGAATGATTAGGTGAAAAAAAGAGAAATGATGTGGAGTGTTAAAAGTTGAGCTAGAATATGTTGTCAGGACCGAGTATAACAAAGCTGGGATTCTGCTTTCTCAATCACATTATGCAAAGTCTATCATAGCTAAAGCTAATATGCAAGACTATAAACCAGTAGCGACTCGGTGGATTTCAACTCCAAGCTCACAGCTGAATGTGGAGAAAAGATTCAGAATCCAACAGAGTATCGAAGCTTAGCAGGAGCTATGCAATATTTGACATTCACTAGGCCAGATATCACGTATGCGGTACAGCAAATTTGCCTGTTTATGCATAATCCCAGAGTTCCACACTATCAAGCGTTAAAACGAGTCATCCGTTATCTTCAGGGCACACTGACCCATGGCCTGCAACTTTATAGAGGGACAGTCAGCTCTCTCACTGCTTATACAGACTCAGATTGGGCAGGTTGCTCAGACACAAGACGCTCAACATTGGGTTATTGTGTCTATCAAGGCGAAAACTTAATATCTTGGTCATCCAAACGCCAACAAACTGTGTCACGTTCTAGTGTCGAATCCGAATATAAAGGAGTAGCTAATGTGGTAGCTGAAACTTGTTGGATAAGGAACCTCCTGCTGGAAATGCATATACCGATTCGATCTGCAACGTTGGTCTATTGTGATAATATCAGTGCAATATATCTTTCAAACAATCCGATTCAACATCAAAGGACTAAACATATCGAGATTGATCTCCACTTTGTTCGGGAGAAGGTGGGCCTTGGACAGGTGAAGGTGCTACATGTTCCTTCTTCATTGCAGTTTGCGGACATTTTCACCAAGGGTCTACCGACTATGTTATTCAATGAATTCAGGTCCAGTTTAACCGTCCGGTGTCCAGACGATTTCACTGCGGGAGGGTGAACGATGGTCAATATTAGGTCCACAAAACTCTCCTCAATAACGGGTCAACATAAGTTAGAGATCTTCTCTGATCTTCTCCGATATTCTCGAGGGATCAAATCTCTTTGTAACTAAGTAGTCTTTATATAGAGTGTAATCTTGATTTGTAAAGGATGAGGAAATACAAAAGACTTTCAGCACGCATTGAAATTTAAAAAAAATATATGGTTTATTCTGGTTCTTTATTTTAAAGAATTTCAACTATAACTTTGTAAATTTCAAAATGTCTAAACTTTTTTAAAAATTTAAAATTATTAAAATATTTAAACTTATAAAACGTTAAAGGTATTAATAATATTTAAACTTTTTAAGAAGTTTAAATCTTATAAGTATTTCAATTTCTAAAAAAAAAAATCTTAAAACATTTTAAATTTTAATAATATATTTAGATATTTTCTGCGGTGTATTACGAATTAAAATATCAGGATTATATAGCATAACATGTTTGAGTAGATAATAATATAAATTTAAAATATCATTAATTTGGTGCTACATGGATTAATAAATTAATGCTGGTTACAAAAGAAAAAAAAAGGTTCACATTTTTTTTAGAAGGGGGATTCGTATTTTCCCCACCACTATCTTGATATAAAAAATATGATATGTCTATGACATGTTTGAATAGACATATCTAATTAAGGTTGTTAAATTAATGTTGTAACAAAAATAAAAAATATGTGGTATACTTAACAATCAAAATACAATTACATAATTTTAAACATTAAAAAAATCAAATAAAATTAACAACAACAAAAATTATTTTTTTATCAGATAACTTAATCTGCGGTATACTGCGGATCAAAATCTAGATATTCCCGAATAGATCTTACAAGATAGATATATTTTCCACGTCATATTCAACATATGATTTCATTGCATATTGTTTCATCCAAAAAAAGAAAAAAACTTTTAAAACAAATAAAACAATCACATATATAGTACTTTAAATAAAAATACAAAATAAACAAAAAAATTTCAATACATGCTGTAACACGGGCCGAATTCTAGTTCTAAACTTATTTTATTTTGTTGTATTGTAATTTTATTGTACATTGTTTTGGTATATGATAAAGTTAATTTCGTCAACTATGTAAAGCCTTTTAGCTAGGTTGAGCAATCAGCATGTCCAAAATAAATAGTCGGAAAGCCAATAATTAAACCTTTAAAGTTATGGCATTAATTAGGCCAACTAATCCTATCACCAAGGTTCGAATATTCTCCTAGCATTGGGTTAACAATATCCGAAGACTAAGGGGGGTATTGGCTAATCTTAATTTACACATTTTCCCCCTAAATCTCTGAACAAATTAATTTTTGTACCGAGAGACTATTCTGGTTTCAGCCATAGGAATCTGTCTTACAGAGAGAGATTGAGAAGTGGGCTTTTAGATATTAAGGAAGTGGGCTTTTGTAATGATGGTACATGGGATGATGGTGCGCAGTTGCTGAGGGATATGATCACAAGGAATATCACCCCCAACGTTGTCACATTCAACGCCTTGATTGATAATTTTGTGAAAGAGGGAAAACTTCTAGAGGCCGAAACAATGCACAATGAGATGATTCAACGAGGTATAGCTCCTAATACTATTACATACAATTCTTTGATAGATGGGTTTTGCAAGGAGAACCGCCTTGATGAGGCAAACCAGATGCTGGACGTGATGGTTAGCAAAGAGTGTGATCCTAATACTGTGACGTTTAATATCCTTATCAATGGTTATTGTAAGGCTAAGCGGGTTGACGATGGTTTGGAACTCTTCCGCAAAATGTCTTTGAGAGGAGTGGTTGCTAATACAGTTACTTATAACACCCTTGTCCAAGGGTTTTGCCAATCGGGAAAACTTGAGGTTGCCAAATAACTCTTCCAAGAGATGGTTTCTCGTCGTGTTCCTCCTAGTATTGTGACTTACAAAATTTTGCTGGTTGGGTTGTGTGACAATGGGGAAATAGAAAAAGCATTGGAAATTTTTGAAAAAATACAGAAGAGTAAGATGGATCTTGATATTCGTATCTATAACATTATTATTCATCGGATGTGCAATGCTAGTAAGGTGGATGATGCTTGGGATTTATTCTGTAGTCTACCTCTTAGAGGAGTGAAGGCCGATGTTAAGACATACAACATAATGATTGGAGGACTGTGTAAGAAAGGGTCACTGTCTGAAGCGGACCTGTTGTTTAGAAAAATGGAAGAAGAGGATGAACATGAGCCAGATGGTTGTACATACAACACACTAATCCGAGCACATCTCCGAGGTAGTGACATAAATACATCAGCTGAACTCATCGAAGAAATGAAGAGGTGCAGGTTCGCTGCTGATGCGTCCACTATAAAGATTGTTATGGATATGTTATCGGATGGTAGATTAAAGAAAAGCTTTTTGGATATGCTTTCTTAGAATTATATATGTATAATAAACATCATTGCTTTCTCAGAACATTGAAAGATAACAAAAGTCCTTCAAGTGGTCATTTCTAACACAATCCTGGAGTTACATTATTACATATAGCAGCACTTGATGTATACACAACATGTTTTCCTTTTTTTAAGAAAAGCTGCTCGTCCCACACCAAAAAAAATACAGAACCATTCTTCTTCTTCTCGTAAAATCTCCGGATATGAGGTCTTTAAAGTCAAAAGGGCTTTTAGTACAAACATTTTCGGCCCAAAAGTCCAATAAGAACGTGAGTAGCATGATTTACACGTGACTTTACTTAATTGAAAAGGTCCCCCTCCTCCTCAAAATGTCTCTTTCTTTTTTTTTTCTTTTTTTTTTCCGATAATCCAAAACTCTCCGAATCGAATTGAAGAGAGAAAGAAAAGAAATGAGCTACGAGAAAGTCCCACCGGAATCGTATCCTCCTCCAGGTTTTGTTCGATTCGGAGAGTTTTATTGATACAAGAACAAAAATTATTGTTCCCCACCACATTCTTCCAAGAAAACGAATGAGCGACGACAATTCAACTTTTATTTAAAAAATATCTTCAAGTCATGTTATATAAGCACAATTAAATAAACTTCCAGATCCAGAAATAGTATAACGTACCATATACCTTAATTACTTCCCCATATTTACAAGTCATGTTTTTAACGAGGTAGCATATTCAACTTGATTTATGTATGGCATATGAATATTTATGTATCTTACAAAAGTATGACCGGCCGAAGAAAATGTCAATCTTGTGAAGCAAGTATTACGCATCCTAAAAATCTGAGTTGTGGAGAGCAAAGACATTGTGAAATTTTGACCTTCTAGTTTCTACTACAAAGGGTTTAGAGTATTGTATGGATATCAATTCTCACTTCGGTTTTAAACACGAGGAAAATGCCCAATGGTTCATGTCGACTAACATATACTACAAAGGATGATCAAATAATTCACGGGAAGAAAATGCCCAGTAGTCCCTATCTACGTACGAATTATCTTCTACATATCTGTTTCTGCCCACATCCTTTCTTTCTACTAGAGTTTATTGAAACAACAAAAATGATTTCCAAATAAAGAAATGATTCCCACCACGTTCTTGCAAGAAAACAAATGAGCGAGAGCGACGACAATTCAAAATTTTCTTCTGTGTTTTTTTTTAAAATCCCTTCAAATCATGTTATATAATATAAGCACAATTAGATAGCTAGACTTTCAGATCCAGAATTAATATAACATACCATAACAGTTACTTGAATTACATAGACTTCCATCGGATGTATTATGTATAGCAGATCATGAATACTTATGTATAGTTCAATGTAAAATTAAGTACGAATATGTCATATTTTTAGTTGCATTTAAATTTTTTATCATTTCGTCTAAAATCTGATAAATTTATTATTTTCAGGCTACAAAAATACATTAGATGCATATTATTTGTTATATTTACGTTTAGTCGGTTCTATTTGTTCTTAAGATTTAGTATTTTTTATAAAGTATGTATTTCAGCAAAAAAAAAAATCATTAATATAGACATTTTTTAATTTTTGAAAATGACAAATTCATAAGATTTTAGCAAAACAGGCATATAAGTAAAATTTGCCTAAAATTTGCATTTTCTATAAGAGGGGGGTATTCAAGTTATATTTTAAAGGATTTGGTAAGATTTTAATATTTTAGAATTTTAGGAGATGTTTAAGAGATTTGATTGTGTTTTAGATTTTTTTTTTTTTTTTTAGAAAATGAGATGTAATTCTATGAGATTTTCTTACTAAACTTTGTGTGATTTTGAAATATTTTACCAAAAAAAAACAAAACCTATGCATCGTGAGAAACAACACGTTACGATGAGAGAGAGAAGCAAACAACATGTGATCTGATATTTCAATGGTTCTCTCTAGACAAGAACAAAAACAAAGTAAGGAGAGAGAGAGAAGCAAACGTGAGAGAGAGAGAATCAAACGTGAGAGGGAGCGAGAAGCAAACATGAATTGTTGAGAGATTATAAACAAGAAGCGTTGACTGCTCATTTGTTTTTTTTTTGTTTTTAATTTAAATCCTTTAAAATTCTACTTCAAAGGGTACGATTTTGAGAGGAGTACTTTTCAACTAAAAAGAAAAAAAAAGTCTCTTAGAATCATTCAAAGTAGCATTCTAAAAAAAGTTGTGATATTTTGAATAACAAGAGATTTAAAGTTGGATTTATAAACTATTGATTGAATAACAAGAGATTCTAAATTATTTTAAAAAACTTTATATAAATCTTAGTTGAATAGCATAGGATTTCATGAGATTTTTTTGAATCCTCAATTGAATAACAAAAGATTTTATGAATACTTTAAAATCCTTTAAAATGTTAAGTTCAATATCCCTTCTAAGAATTTCTTCAATCTATTGGAATTTGATTTTTGGAATTCACGAAAGACCATACGCTTAGTATTAGAGCGCATACAATATATATGGCTAGTTTTACTAATTAAAGTGATCATTATCAATTTATCAACAAATAGTAAACTACTGCTCGGATTGATTACTATTAATATCAACTCAAACATGTCATGCCATATAATCCGTCATGTAATATTTTATTTCGTATATATTATTAAAATTTAAAATATTTGAATAAATTTTATTGTATTAGAAATTGAAATACTTATAATATTTGAACTTCTTATAATGTTTAAATATTATTCCTATCTTAAACATTTTATAAAAAGATAAATGTTTGAAAAATTGGAATATTAATAATCTTTAAAATTTGAAAAAAAGTTATACATTTGGATTTTTAAAGTTATTTAAAGTTGAAATTCTTTAAAATAAAGAACCATAATAAAATGCATAAATTTTTTAATTTTAATACCTGATAAATCAAGGTTTCTGCTCATTCGTATTCAGAATCATTTTAGTCTCTTTTTTATTAATATGACTTTGAATCTTTGACTAATTTTCTTTGGTGATGTAGGACATTTTGTATATTTTTTTTATTCATCACTTGAGCAATATATGTCTGTTTAAAAAAAAAATTACATCATATGCAGAAAAAAATCATAAATTTTATTAACTAAATATATTAGATAAAGAATTAAAATAATTTAAATATAAAATAAAATAAATGTGAAAGAATAATCACATATTTTTGTTTTAATTAGGTTGAGAGATTTCCTTATCTTTTAAATATTACCTATAATTGATTTCTATGTTACTATAATTAACTAAATTCATACTATCCTTACTTACCAAAAATTAGACTAACCCGTATATTATGAGACACCTATGTCACAAGTTTATAACAAAAAAATAATAAATATATCTATTATATAGTCTAAAAAAATATCGTATACTTCCGTTTTATTATATAGAGAATTTTTTAAGGTGTATTATTCTATTTCCCAAATATTATAATTAGCAGTCGCATTGACTAGCCCGACCATGCATAAATAATAAAGCGCTATAAAGGATAATTTTGTTTTATTTATGGAAAATAAAAACTTGCATGCGGGTATTATCTCAACCCATTATTTCTTGCCATGGACGAGTCTCAGGCTTTTTTTTACATGATTTTGACCAGTAGCTAGAACGGGAACATTCTTAGAGAAGTAGAAGTAGTAATAGTCGCTTGATCAACCTTTTTGAATTTGACGAGTAAGGTTTTAGCCTTATCATTGGTGAGAACTAGTTGTGGTACCCCAAAAGCTCCTGGCTTAGTTCCAATAGGTCCGGAAAAGCTGGTCAGCTTATAGGTGTTTGCTCCGGCTTTCTCAATCTTGAACCAGCTATTCTGTTCCTGCTTTGTACCACCAACGAGAATGGAAGGCTCTTCGGTAGCTGATGAGGATTCATCGACTTTCCAAAACTTGGAAAGCTTATCGCAGAACCAGAATTTGGACTTAAACTCAATATTTACATAATCATCTGTAGAAATGGTTGTTTTCGTGGTTGGGTTTGGAAATGAGAAGGTAACTGGTACGCCTGGTATGAACGTAATGGCTGTTTGGACAATGCCAAGTGGACATAAGGAACCTAGTGTAGGGGGTGCTGGGACAAGACCACCTCCGCGGAAGTTGGTATTGACTGGCTGGATGTAGTATTGTTGATCGGTTTTAAGATCAGTTTCAACAGTTACCTTCACCGGTTCGCCTGCTTGGATGCAGACTGCTGCAGCTAACAGGAGAGTGATGAGAAAAGAGACCACTGAAGGTTTATTCATTTTGATGGTTTTGTGTTTTTAAAGATTTAATGTTTACTTTTCTGAGGGGTT
The DNA here is from genome assembly GCF_030686135.1 of Camelina sativa. Lineage (NCBI taxonomy): Eukaryota > Viridiplantae > Streptophyta > Magnoliopsida > Brassicales > Brassicaceae > Camelina > Camelina sativa. The sequence goes on along the minus strand of NC_141886.1, from coordinate 24,005,069 downwards.
TGAGTTGTGGAACACAAGACCATTTTGTATCGGTATTTATAGGAGTTCTCATGCAGTTAAATCGAGTATGGCAGTAAAAAAGAGATAACAAACTACCATGTGGTTGAGTAAAACCTAAAATTGTCAGCTATAAATGCTTGGCTTTTTTCGGCACTGTCACATTCTGATCATTTTTGTGATGGGTCCTTCTACTATAGTGAGGGTTGAAAAGAAGGGATTAGACTATGGTAATCGATTCAAAATTAGAATTTCAACACGAGGAAGATGCACAATGTCCATGCTAACAAATTTATATAGCAAAACAAGGATGATCAAATAATTCACGGGAAGAAGACAATATTTCAGAGGATGAGTGATTCAACGTATAGAATGATTACCAACATCTCTAGACACAAGTTGGCCAGCTAATTTTCTTTTTATTTTCTTTTGTTATTTATTACATCATCATCGAATCTAAGTACCAACGTCACATTTGAATATGACAAACGGCTCCACGGATAACCAAAGAATGTGTATTTTTGGTAATTTAAACAAGCTGCTAAATCATAAATCAAAATTATCTCCACTTTTTTCTGACAAAATAATAAATATGTGATGATAGTTCACTACTAAAGAAATTCGCTATAATGAAAAATTCAGTTTTTGTATAATCAGAAAGCGATATGAATCAAGAGATGGAAGAAAAGGGCAGATCGTAAAACTTGCCAATATATGCATAATCTTCCAGTAGTAGACTTCTTGATCCAACGCTGCGGACAACACGTACGTAATCTTTTGTGCGTTTTATTCCTAAATTGAATATTATCCCATCGTGACGTTTAATTCGTAAGTCTCTTAAGTCAATAGTCATAACATGTTTTTAATTCGTAAGTCATAACATGTTTTTTATTTCGTAAGTCTCTTAAGTCATAACATGTTTTTTCTTTGTCTAAAAAAAAAATTGACTTTATATTTTTTTTTCTTTTTTTTCAAAGAGTTTTTTTACATATATAAAAGATGCCTGCAATTAAACAAAACAACAACTCCTCTTGTAGTCGAATTTGAGAATTAAAAAGATATAACCTTCCAACAAAAAAGTTATTAAGGACCACCATATATAAGCCTAATATTAGAGAGCACTAATTAAATATGGTTAGTAAGTTTATCAGAATTAAGTTCACTGTAATTAAACACGACTACTCCGGTTATCTTAGACTCTTTGGTTATCGATTCGAACTTCGATTTAAGCACGAGGAAAATGCACAATGGTCCATGGTAAAAAAAAACAATATGAAGAAAGAGAGTTTATAGGCTTTATCAAAATAGATCAAATAATTCAAGGGAAAAAGACAAGATTTCAAAGAGTGAGAGATAGGGATGATTCTCAACTATCTTTGTATCCGTTCATATTTTTCTTTCTTATTCATTTAAACAATGTACTGAAAACAAGGACCATGCCTGATTTCACAACCAGTCTAAAATTAGGAAAAAAAAAAACTCAAAACTTAGTAATTCAATTTAATTACCAGAAAGCGATAAGAATCAAGAAGTGGAAAAAAAAAAGAAAAGAGTGAATCAGAAAGAGATATGTTTTATACCCTCAAGAGCTTGGAACCTAAGCTTCACCCACCCTCTTTCAAACAAACCCTGTCCGTGTTGTCCAAAACTAAATCGACCAAGCCTACTCTGCATTTTCTTTGGTCTTACTGGCTACATGCTTTGTGTGGATTTCTTAATCTCCTAGGCCAAGGGCCCCAAGTGAGAGAGAACCCACCTGTATTATTACAGTTTGACCTTTATCATTGGCAAATGGTTTTAGTTTTCCTTGGAAGATCTGTTTGTATTGGCATAAAGTCTTATGGTCTATCGCCCTGTTCTCCAATTTACTCACTCAACGACTTCAAGACACTCTACTTCAGTACCTCCTCCAGCTCTCGGACCCTATGGATTGAAGACTACCCTTGGTCCAATGGAAGATACCTTCTGACATGGGCTCTACACCATCCTACCTTGGACCCTACAACCATGGTCCCCGGAATCTCTGCCATCTCACTTCTAGTGTACCTCGTCTTGGCGAGCGTCTTGGCTTTGGATCCTTCTACAGCGTCTACGCGTCTTTTGACCTTGACAATTCTGTCATCCATCATTTCACTCGATGATGATCTTTCGAGTATCCATGATCTCTCATGTTTCTATCTGCTTCACTGCATTTGCTCCATAGCTCTCATGGTGTTCACCTCGAAATCTTTTATTTTCTTGTTTATGGTATTGGGGAATACCTACTCTTGTAACTCTTTAAACTTTGAGATCTTTGAATCTCCACCTTGTACCTTGATTTGATTTGAATCAATGAAAACATGTGTTTGACCAAAAAAAAAAAAAAAAAAATTATTAACACTTAGACATCCCCTAACCACATAGACGTGTGATATAGCTCCAGTGACATATTCACAAAGGGAAACCTAACGAATTAAGCGATTTAATTATTCCTGAAATGGATGTTTATTCCTATTTCTAAAAAATATAGGATGTTCTTTACTTGGATATAACGATCGATGTAATTATACAACACAACAACTCCATTTGTAATCGAATTGGAGGATTCAAATACAATAACCCTTCCAACAACAAAAAGTCTCAATTGTGAAGTTGAATCTTTCTCTCAACAGAAATAATTAAATAGAAATTTGAGAGTTCGTAGAGAGAACATACAGTACTGTATATGGGTAATTGCACTGAATAATCAACTTAACTAGGATTTAATCACTGGTATACCACAGAATTACTTTATATATATTTTTATGATTTTATATTGTTATTAATTAAGTTTCCTTGATTTTTAATATAGATGATACAATGTTATATATATTTTTTAAAAAGTTGTGTTATTAAATTTCATTTTGTATAGGTATTTTCAATAAAAAATTTGTAATTAAGTTAATATTGTGGTTAACATTCTAGATTAGGCTCATGATTTTTTTAACAAATGTTATATCCAAGTTTTAAAATTTATTCAAATGGTGAATGATTAATTTTGCAAATCTTATTTGTGATGGGTCCTTAATGTCTATCTTTTTACTATAGTGGAGGGGTTTAGACTATGGTAATCGATTCAAACTTAGATTTTCAGCAAGAGGAACATGCACAATGTCAATATTAACAAATTTATATATTGCAAAATAAGGATGATCAAATAATTTTAGTTAGGGTTGAAAAGAGGGGATTAGACTATGGTAATCGATTCAAACTTAGAATTTTAACACGAGGAACATACACAATGTCCATGTTAACAAATTTATATACCAAAACAAGAATAATCAAATAATTCAAGGGAATAAGACAAGATTTCAGACAAATAGAAAAGGATGAGTAAATCAACGTTTAAAATGATATACCAGCATCTCAGTTACTTTTCTTTCTAGGCACAAGTTGTCCTGTTAATTTTTTGTTTTTGTTGTTTGTTACATCATCATTATAAAATACTAGGACTCAGATCCCCACGGGGAAGTATTTCAAAAAAAATTAAATTAAATTGTAAATTAAAAATTATATAAATGATAAAATTATTCAAAAGTAATAAATAGTTTGAAAATATATGCTAATAATAAAATTAAATATTACCCCAAAATAAGAAAAATAATAAGTTCGGCTAATAATAATAAAAACTTATGGCAAAAAACTCAACTCTAAGTTAAAATTTATTAAATATAAAGTCATAATAAAAATTATAAGTATAAGATATATTATGAAAAAAATATAGTAAAGAGTAACAAGCATCATAATATTTATTGATATTTATATTAACAAACAACTATAATGATGAATTGATCCTATGTAAGAATATCAAACGAAAGATTATAATAAGTAAATACAATTTTCTGATGATATAATTTTAAAAATAAATAAATTTCATGTAGAATGAAAATTTATCAACCATTAATTATAATAAAAATACGAAAATTCCTAAAAATAAAAGATTAAATAATTAAATCTTAAAAACACATATTTCACGATGAGTTATGATTAATAAACGCAACCGTAAGTTACATAGTTAAAGTTGATTAATTTTTTATATTACTATATTGATATCTAAAATCTTTAGTTAGATTATAAAATGATGTTGGATATTAAATATTAAAATTTATATTATTTAGATTCATTATGAAACGTAAAATTTGTGTTAGCGAACAATGATTTGTTTGTTATCTAAGAAGAGACAAATATATATATATTTATATAGTTCAAAAGACATAAATATATAGATAAACATAACTATTGTAACAAGAAATTGTGAATAAAATATGGTGAAAAGACACAATTATATAATGAACAGACGCAATCACATGATTTTTTCTGATAGTAAAAGACACAATTTTACAATGAACAGACGTAACCATAATTTTTAAATAATAATAAAAAATTATTTCACCAAAAGATAGATGAAAAATCGCAACTGTTATCTCCATTTATTTAAATTGTTATTATTATATAGATTTGATCTAATCCTACAAATGATGCTCAATCCATTGAATCTAACTACCAACATCACATTTGAATATAAAAAACGGCACCACGAATGTGTATTTTTGTTAATTTAAACAAGCTGCTAAAAGAGAAATATCTATCTTCGTTTAATTACAGCACGAGGAACATGCACAGTAGTAGTCAGTAGTGGTCCATGTTTACTAACATACAAAGCATATACTAACGACAGATCAGTAAATTGGAGGAATGCAAGGTTTCAAAAGCTGAGAGAGAAGGCTGAGTGCAACAGCGTACGAACTAATCCTCCACATCTCTATTAAATTCTGGCCATAATTGTTTTTTTTCATATTATTTTAAATGAACTTGCAAAAAATAATAACCAAAAATGAAACCAGATAATTTGCTCCTTGGATGCAGATAGCTGCAGCTAACATGCGAGTGATGAGAAGACCACTGAAGGTTTATTCATTTTTAAAGAACTTGCTAAAAATAATAACCAAAAATGAAACCAGATCTTTTCCACCCCCATTTGAAATCTCTCTTAATACAAGAATCAAGAAGAGGAGTAAAACTTGCCTCAGTGAATATAAGAGATGGATGAATTACGATGCAGAAGTTAACACTTTACTTAGGTATATATAGAATTAATGGATTAGCTAGATCATATGTCTATATTTTTCTGGAAATTAAACTCCATATACTAATACATACATCAAGATTTCTATTGACAAAACGTGTGTCGCCTACTATATATTGTATGATCTTTCATTGCTACAGTGACATTCACAAAGAACCACGTAACTTTTCACTTTTGCCTCTAAATCTCCATCTATCCGGATATGAGAGATGTATATGCTCAAAAGCTGAAAAGTAGAGCAAAACAACTTATTTATTGGTTATGACTATTTGAAATTAAATACTTATTATATATATATATATAAGAGATGTGGAACGTTGTACATAGTTTTTTTTTTATAGATTGAAATTATATTTTTTTTCTAAAAAATCTTAATAATATAGAAAACTAACATATTTTAATAAAATGTTAATTAGTTAGATGTCGAATCTCTATTGGTTGTTTTAAATCCTAGATGAACAGATGTAGGAGCTTATAATTCGTAATTTTATTTAGTATAGATTTAAAATTTATGATTGATTTATTATGTTTGCTCATCAATGGTTCATGTCGACTAACATATTACTACTACAAAGGACGATCGATCAAATAAATCACGGGAAGAAAATGCCAAATGGTCCCTATATATCTCTCTCTGATTTGAACCCACGTGAGAATTATTCTCAACATATCTGCTTCTACGCACATCCTCTTTTAGTACTGTGTTTTATTGATACAAGAACAAAAATTATTGTTCCCCACCAGATTCTTCCAAGAAAACGAATGAGCGACGACAATTCAACTTTTATTTTAAAAATATCTTCAAGTCATGTTATATAAGCACAATTAAATAAACTTCCAGATCCAGAAATAGTATAACGTACCATATACCTTAATTACTTCCCCATATTTACAAGTTATGTTTTTAACGAGGTAGCATATTCAACTTGATTTATGTATGTCATATGAATATTTATGTATCTTACAAAAGTATGACCGGCCGAAGAGAATGTCAATCTTGTGACCGGAACAGTGATTGAAATCCTCGATATAACGTCTATTCTCAAACACTGTGAAGCAAGTATTACGCAGGCGCTGATAATCCATGCTGAGGACCCACAAGATATGAATTCAGAAATAATTGAACAAAATATATATCCATATAGTCATATATGTTATAATAACAAACCGGAGAGTATCTAAATTTTAAATATTTAGTCGTCTTCGTGATAGATGTAGGCGCGGAGGAGCGGATGGTGGTGGTGCGGCGGAGTATATAATTAAAGACGGGCACGATGCTGTTTCACCAAGGAAGAGCATTTGGTGGTGAAGTTATTCCTGTTTTTGGAATTAGGGTTCTTCTTTCCTGGAAACTCAGCCACGGTAGGACTAAACTGATGATTCAAAATAAATAATGAATGAGGCTATATGCGTCTGATCTGAGAAGAGAGAGAGAGAGCAAGACACAACGAGGTGGGGAAGCCTCTTGTGGGTCTGTTTAGTCATGTTATGGCTGTGGGACGCTTCATTAATGGTGGGAGAACAGAGTCAGAGTGAATAGAGATGAAAATGAGAAAGAAAGTGAACGAAAGGTTGGAAATAAAGGCAGTATGCAGGAGCGGACTTTGGAGGCTTCCCGGCGCCGGAAATGACAGAGGTTCATTCGGTTCTTTCTATAGAAGCTTACCAAGTCCATTAGGTTCTTTGGAGGTTCTTTCTACAGAGGTTCATTCGGCTTCCCGGTGCAGGATATGCTTACGGGCGTGATCTGCACCAAGCCAAGATTCCATAGAAGCTGACAGAGGTTCACTAAGAGTTAATCTCAAGGAGTTATGTGCGTTTCTTCCTAGGCAAGTAATTGCTGGAAACTCTGAAATCTGGGTTAAGTATGAACCCTAGAAACTGTTCCAAGATGGTTCTTTCTAGGCGTCGCTTGGAGGTCCAAAATAAGTCTGATCAAGACGAAATTTGGTGGAGAGACTTGTGAAGTATGCTCTTTAACGGTGGAGGTTTCATATGTCTTGATTTGTGTTAAGTTGTGATAAATATACCCAATGGTGGAGTTGCAATTTGATCGGTTAGTTTGTGTTTATTCGAGTGTTGATGTGGAGGTTTCATATGTCTTTAGTTGAATTAAGTTGTGCTGCTGGTTGAACCAACGAGCTCGGTGTGAGCTGAAACCTCTGTAAGCTTAGGGAGCAAGGTCATGGTGGTTGTAGAACCAAGTTAAAGCTCATGAGTGCTGGATTAAAGCTAAGACAGTGTTTTCGTGGCTGGACGGAATAAAGTATTCCAGTCCACCTCTCTTGTTACTTGGTCGTTAGGAGTGGTTGGTTGTGCGACTAAATAACTAGATGAGATGGTGTTTGGTGATAAGTGAATAAGCAAAGCTTACACAGAAAGTGGAGTCAAGTGGTTTGCCGGTAGGATGTCGAATGACTCTTATGCATGCTTGGGGAGCTGAAGTACGTTTGTATGACTGTGTTTTGTGGATGCGGAGCATGGGTTATTTGGACTAGCCTATATTGGTGGAAGTTTTTGTAAGGAGTGATTTTTACGTCGGTTGTCTCTTCAGAATTATGAGGTTCCAATGAGATCGTTTTCTGTGGAACCTGTCAAAGGATTGGTAATCCGGATGCGATCATTTTACAAAACCATGTATAATCAACGCAAGAGAGTTCAATAGTATAATTTTTTTTTTAATGACTAAAAGTTCTACGCCTAGATCCGTACACACAAGAGACCATAGTATTGTGTACGATCCTTTCCCAAGAGTCAATAGCATAAAGTTTTCTGCTTTATCAATTATTTACTGATTTTTATTTATAAAAGTTGGAATGCCTCCTATAAGTTAGAGCAAAGACATTGTGAAATTTTTACTTTCTAGTTTCTACTCCAAAGGGTTTAGAGTATTGTATGGATATCAATTCTCACTTCGGTTTTAAACACGAGGAAAATGCCCAATGGTTCATGTCGACTAACATATACTACAAAGGATGACCAAATAATTCACGGGAAGAAAATGCCCAGTAGTCCCTATCTACGTACGAATTATCTTCTACATATCTGTTTCTGCCCACATCCTTTCTTTCTACTAGAGTTTATTGAAACAACAAAAATGATTTCCAAATAAAGAAATGATTCCCACCACGTTCTTACAAGAAAACAAATGAGCGAGAGCGATGACAATTCAAAATTTTCTTCTGTTTTTTTTAAAAATCCCTTCAAATCATGTTATATAATATAAGCACAATTAGATAGCTAGACTTTCAGATCCAGAATTAATATAACATACCATAACAGTTACTTGAATTACATAGACTTCCATCGGATGTATTATGTATAGCAGATCATGAATACTTATGTATAGTTCAATGTAAAATTAAGTACGAATATGTCATTTTTTTAGTTGCATTTAAAATTTTTATCATTCCGTCTAAAATCTGATAAATTTATTATTTTCAGGCTACAAAAATACATTAGATGCATATTATTTGTTATATTTACGTTTAGTCGGTTCTATTTGTTCTTAAGATTTAGTATTTTTTATAAAGTATGTATTTCAGCAAAAAAAAAAAAAAAATCATTAATATAGACATTTTTTAATTTTTGAAAATGACAAATTCATAAGATTTTAGCAAAACAGGCATATAAGTAAAATTTGCCTAAAATTTGCATTTTCTATAAGAGGGGGGTATTCAAGTTATATTTTAAAGGATTTGGCAAGATTTTAATATTTTAGAATTTTAGGAGATGTTTAGGAGATTTGATTGTGTTTTAGATTTTTTTTTTTTTTTTTTTAGAAAATGAGATGTAATTCTATGAGATTTTCTTACTAAACTTTGTGTGATTTTGAAATATTTTACCAAAAAAAAAAAACCTATGCATCGTGAGAAACAACACGTTACGATGAGAGAGAGAAGCAAACAACATGTGATCTAATATTTCAATGGTTCTCTCTAGACAAGAACAAAAACAGAGTAAGGAGAGAGAGAAGCAAACGTGAGAGAGAGAGAGAATCAAACGTGAGAGGGAGCGAGAAGCAAACATGAATTGTTGAGAGATTATAAACAAGAAGCGTTGACTGCTCATTTGTTTTTTTTTGTTTTTAATTGAAATCCTTTAAAATTCTACTTCAAAGGGTACGATTTTGAGAGGAGTACTTTTCAACTAAAAAGAAAAAAAAAGTCTCTTAGAATCATTCAAAGTAGCATTCTAAAAAAAGTTGTGATATTTTGAATAACAAGAGATTTAAAGTTGGATTTATAAACTATTGATTGAATAACAAGAGATTCTAAATTATTTTAAAAAACTTTATATAAATCTTAGTTGAATAGCATAGGATTTCATGAGATTTTTTTAAATCCTCAATTGAATAACAAAAGATTTTAAGAATACTTTAAAATCCTTTAAAATGTTAAGTTCAATATCCCTTCTAAGAATTTCTTCAATCTATTGGAATTTGATTTTTGGAATTCACGAAAGACCATACGCTTAGTATTAGAGCGCATACAATATATATGGCTAGTTTTACTAATTAAAGTGATCATTATCAATTTATCAACAAATAGTAAACTACTGCTCGGATTGATTACAAGATTCTCTAAAAATTTATGTGTGATTTACCTTGTTTTAAATCCTCTTCATATCTAATCAAAGAAAAATTGTATTGAATCGAACTAGCAAATAATATATCTATGTAAATTTTTGTTATTGAAATATATCTTGACTAGAATTGGACCCAGCACGGGTTAACATTTATTTTATTTATTTTGTAATTTTTATTTAAAGTGTTATATATATAATTGTTTTATTTGTTTTAGTTTTTTTTTGCTCAAACACTATGTCATGAAATCATATGTTGAAAATAACATCTATTTTGTAAGATCTATTCTAGTAGATCTAGATTTTGACCCGCAGTACACTGTAGTTTAAGTTATTTGATACAAATATTAATTTATGTTTGTTAATTTTATTTGATTTTTTTAGGTTTTATATATTGTATTTTGATTGTTAATTATATGACTTAACCTACACTATACCGCATATTAATTATTTTGTTACAATATTAATTAATCGATTTAGTTAGATACGTCTATTAATCTAATATTCATATTGTTACCAAAATAATGAGATGATATTTTATCCATGTAACATCGAATTAATGAAATTTTAAGTTTCTATTAATATCTACTCAAACATGTCTAGCCATATAACCCGACGTGTGATATTTTCATTCGTTGTACACCGCAGAAAAAACTTCATAAAAATCTAAATATATTTTAAAATTTTAAAATGTTTTAATAAAGTTTCTTTTTTTTTAGAAATTGAACTACTTATAATATTTGAACTTCTTATAAAGTTTAAATATTATTACTATCTTAAACAGTTATAAAAATTAAATGTTTTAGTAATTGAAATATCAACAATCTTTAAAGTTTTTAAGAAATTCACAAAATAATGAGATAATATTTTACCCGTGTAGCACCGAATTAATGACATTTTAATTTTCTATTAATATCAACTCAAACATGTCATGCCATATAATTCGTCATGTAATATTTTATTTCGTATATAATATTAAAATTTAAAATATTTGAATAAATTTTATTGTTTTAGAAATTGAAATACTTATAATATTTGAACTTCTTATAATGTTTAAATATTATTCCTATCTTAAACATTTTATAAAAAGATAAATATTTTAATAATTGGAATATTAATAATCTTTAAAATTTGGAAAAAGTTATACATTTGGATTTTTAAAGTTATTAAAAGTTGAAATTCTTTAAAATAAAGAACCATAATAAAATGCATAAAATTTTTAATTTCAATACCTGATAAATCAAGGTTTCTGCTCATTCATATTCAGAATCATTTTGGTCTCTTTTTTATTAATATGACTTTGAATCTTTGCCTAATTTTCTTAGGTGATGTAGGACATTTTGTATATTTTTTTTTATTCATCAGTTGAGCAATATATATCTGTTTTAAAAAATAAAAATTACATCATATGCAGAAAAAATCATAAATTTTATTAACTAAATATATTAGATAAAAAATTAAAAGTATTTAAATATAAAATAAAATAAATGTGAAAGAATAATCACATATTTTTGTTTTAATTAGGTTGAGAGATTTCCTTATCTTTTAAATATTACCTATAATTGATTTCTATGTTACTATAATTAACTAAATTCATACTATCCTTATTTACCAAAAATTAGACTAACCCGTATATTATGAGACACCTATGTCACAAGTTTATAACAAAAAAATAATAAATATATCTATTATATAGTCTAAAAAAATGTCGTATACTTCCGTTTTATTATATAGAAAAATTTTTAAGGTGTATTATTCTATTTCCCAAATATTATAATTAGCAGTCGCATTGACTAGCCCGACCATGCATAAATAATAAAGCGCTATAAAGGATAATTTTGTTTTATTTATGGAAAATAAAAACTTGCATGCGGGTATTATCTCAACCCATTATTTCTTGCCATGGACGAGTCTCAGGCTTTTTTTTACATGATTTTGACGAGTAGCTAGAACGGGAACATTCTTAGAGAAGTAGAAGTAGTAATAGTCGCTTCATCAACCTTTTTGAATTTGACGAGTAAGGTTTTAGCCTTATCATTGGTGAGAACTAGTTGTGGTACCCCAAAAGCTCCTGGCTTAGTTCCAATAGGTCCGGAAAAGCTGGTCAGCTTATAGGTGTTTGCTCCGGCTTTCTCAATCTTGAACCAGCTATTCTGTTCCTGCTTTGTACCACCAACGAGAATGGAAGGCTCTTCGGTAGCTGATGAGGATTCATCGACTTTCCAAAACTTGGAAAGCTTATCGCAGAGCCAGAATTTGGACTTAAACTCAATATTTACATAATCATCTGTAGAAATGGTTGTTTTCGTGGTTGGGTTTGGAAATGAGAAGGTAACTGGTACGCCTGGTATGAACGTAATGGCTGTTTGGACAATGCCAAGTGGACATAAGGAACCTAGTGTAGGGGGTGCTGGGACAAGACCACCTCCGCGGAAGTTGGTATTGACTGGCTGGATGTAGTATTGTTGATCGGTTTTAAGATCAGTTTCAACAGTTACCTTCACCGGTTCGCCTGCTTGGATGCAGACAGCTGCAGCTAACAGGAGAGTGATGAGAAAAGAGACCACTGAAGGTTTATTCATTTTGATGGTTTTGTGTTTTTAAAGATTTAATGTTTACTTTTCTGAGGGGTTTGAGTTGTGGAACACAAGAACATTTTGTATCGGTATTTATAGGAGTTCTCATGCAGTTAAATCGAGTATGGCAGTAAAAAAGAGATAACAAACTACCATGTGGTTGAGTAAAACCTAAAATTGTCAGCTATAAATGCTTGGCTTTTTTCGGCACTGTCACATTCTGATCATTTTTGTGATGGGTCCTTCTACTATAGTGAGGGTTGAAAAGAAGGGATTAGACTATGGTAATCGATTCAAAATTAGAATTTCAACACGAGGAAGATGCACAATGTCCATGCTAACAAATTTATATAGCAAAACAAGGATGATCAAATAATTCACGGGAAGAAGACAATATTTCAGAGGATGAGTGATTCAACGTATAGAATGATTACCAACATCTCTAGACACAAGTTGGCCAGCTAATTTTCTTTTTATTTTCTTTTGTTATTTATTACATCATCATCGAATCTAAGTACCAACGTCACATTTGAATATGACAAACGGCTCCACGGATAACCAAAGAATGTGTATTTTTGGTAATTTAAACAAGCTGCTAAATCATAAATCAAAATTATCTCCACTTTTTTCTGACAAAATAATAAATATGTGATGATAGTTCACTACTAAAGAAATTCGCTGTAATGAAAAATTCAGTTTTTGTATAATCAGAAAGCGATATGAATCAAGAGATGGAAGAAAAGGGCAGATCGTAAAACTTGCCAATATATGCATAATCTTCCAGTAGTAGACTTCTTGATCCAACGCTGCGGACAACACGTACGTAATCACTTGTGCGTTTCATTCCTAAATTGAATATTATCCCATTGTGACGTTTAATTCGTTAGTCTCTTAAGTCAAATAGTCATAACATGTTTTTAATTCGGAAGTCACAACATGTTTTTTATTTCGTAAGTCTTTTAAGTCATAAGTGTTATAGATATATTGTATTATATGGATGTTCATTATCCGTCCATTAATATAAACTCTAAACCCTAATATTGTATCCCTATATATATGTTGTATCCTCTACAACAGAATAATAATACAAGAGAATAATTCTCTAAACCTCTTGTTATAACACGTTATAAGCACGCTCTAACCCTAGCACTCTAAGTAAATAAATAAAAAACCTAAACCGCCGAGACGTTGAGGTATTGAACAGACGTCACCGACAGACTTTCTTCTAGAACCAAACTGTCTTTGTTATCAATCAGATAAGTATTTGTAATTTATGTTTGAGTTATACTTATGACGATTTGACTCATGCATCTAAATTTATATTACCGTCACATGATTTATAATTTGGTCACGATCGGTTCATGCTACGGATTGTGTGTTATTATTTATTCCTACGATCTGCTTGAATCATAATTCATAATGGTATTGTCAAGCTTTTCTGTTTGGTTTGATGAACTTATATCGGTTTGGAAGTTTGAATTCTAAAGCCATCTGTTTGATATAGTTTTATGATCAAATCATTTCATGGTCATGACACATGGTTTACCCTTTTAATCGATCTGTATTTTTTTTAATTGAGATATTTGACATCTATCAAATTGGTTTATCATGTTGTATATAAGATCCCATCATAATAGTTTAATAATTAATTTGTTCTCACAAACCATGTTTTGTTATTGATCGACACATGCTCATGTTGACATGTTGTTGTTTTAACTCCACTATATATGATTTGTATAGTTTAATCACTGTTTCACGAAGATATATGTATGTTATTATTACTTATTGCTTTATTATTCACTGTTTCTTGGTTTGATCTGCTTCTAATTGATTCACTATTTAGTTTGATTATGAAAAAAAAAACATGTATTTTTCAAAGTCTTAGAAACTGAATGCATTATTTATTATTTTAATGGTTGGTGAATCATTGACTTTTGATATCTAATACATCATACTTTGGTATAATTCGTAATAGGGTATAATCGGTCATGGTGTGTACGATGAGATGATCCGGCAAAATTCCTTTAACCGTGAATTCCCCACATAATTATCGACACGGAGACGGGCAATGATCGAGCTAAGTACTATTTTACCCAACATATTTATATAGATCTAATTGGTTCAATAATCAAACATGATTAATATATTCATGGCTTCGTTATATAAAACTTAATTTTCTATATAACAGATTGACCCATATCTACTTGGATGATTCACCGAAAAAAAATGTTTTAATTGTTCAGTATTTGTTGGTTTACTAATAAATAAAAAACAATATATATATATATATATAATTATATTGTTATTATAATTATATTTTTTGGTAAAACGTTTTAGATTTTATGATAAAATCTTAAGTAAAAAAAACGTTTAAAAATATATATATAGATATATATATATATATAAAAAGAAATGATGCTTAATATTTATTTAGCATTCATTTATATCATTGTTTATAATGTTTGTGATTTACTTTATTTGTTTAATCACAAAATTAAATCTAAGAAAATTAGATATAATATCATGATGAAATATTTTAAATCATGTCTCCAATTTTCTTTGGTGAATACATTGAAAATTTAGTAACAAATTACTAAATAATAATTATTGATTTTGTTTTCTTGACATCACTTCTATGGAGAGGTTTAAGTCCAAGTATATGACCATAAAAATTCACTTATTCTTTAGAATAATATAAAGAAAGTAAATGACTAAAAGTCTATAAGAGAATATATACAAACAATTTAATTTCACTTATTACCAAGATTATAATAGAATATAATATCATTGTTGGAAACATATTAGAGAAAATATATTTTACTTGTCATAAAATATTGTTGTCATGTAAGACACAATATAGTAAAAAATATATATATTTTTGAAAAATATTATAATCTTATTTTTTTTGTGATTGTGTAAAATTATGAGATGTTGATGTAAATCACATCCTATTAGCTTGGTCTATTCATTAAACTGAATATGACTTTATGCAAAGAAAAAGGAAAATGCCACATCAATGATAAGAAAATTGCTATAAAAGTGGCTATAAATGTAGGTATGATATATATATATATATATATGGTCGCGGTTAAGTCGACTAGTGTCTCCACTATAAGTAAATAAGAAGTACATATCTCATATATATATGATGATGATGAAAGAAGCTAGTGTGAGACAATATCCACTATTCTACTACAATATTAAGAAGTAGTAGAAAAAGTATTGAAAGATCTTGAAGAGTATATATATACTATTGCCTATGGAAACATAATTTGATAATTATGTGTTATAATCTCCCAATTAGTCTCAAAGTTAAAAGGGTCTAAGATATAATATATTACCCAATTTGAGAATGTTATTGATTACAAAGTGGAATTCAAATCGAGATTGATAGACATGAAGTGTCATCATCTCGAGGGGGAGAATTCATGAATCCCACATACAGAGGTGATGGAACAAATATAAGATTATGTTCAAACCCAAAATGAGTATAATCACTCATATGAAAAAGCAAATCTTGAAGATTTGAAAAGTAATCATGTTGAGACAATATGCGAAGAAAATACTTTGAAATCATAAGTATTACCCAAGGCAATAAAAGTATTTTAGAGATTACATGCATTATCTAGAAGATAAAATGCTTTGTGAAAATCTCATTGTTTGGCATGACCGGTTAAGCCGTTCCGGTTTAGTAGTGATGCGAAAGAATAATCAGAAATTTCTGAAAAGATTTATTAGAGAACCTAAAGAGTTTTCTTTGTGATTTATTATGTGTGCTGCTTTACAAAGCAAGCCGATTATATGGTTTTTACCAACCCCATAAATTTGGATACTGTCAATTTTCTCGTATGTATACAAAGCGATATTGTGGACTGATCATCCACTATATATGTTTGTTATTAACTTGCAACATGGTGTTTGCGAGAGTATTTGGTTAATTGACAATGGTGGTGAAACCATGCCAAGTAATTGACATAAATGATTTTATATGTCAAGTAATTCGCATCATGCCAACGAATAATCATGAGTACTCCCTCATTACAATTGGTTTAGGTCAGAAACCAGATATCTTCCATCTAAATGTGTTATACATTCCGGTTGCTCCACCACAGTTATATAAGATGAAATTTGAAAGAATGTTGGAAATATGTTGGATATGAATCTCTTTTAAAGATTGAATATCTCGAGAATTTGAGGCTCGAGATGCAGAGACTGTTTTACTGAGTCAGTCTTTCCAACATGAGAGGGAGAAAATAAACAGCTGGTAAAGAAATATATTGTAAGAAATTATCTTGATCCTCGTACTAAGAAATGTGCGTTAGAAATTAAAAAGATAATTTATTGGCAAAGTTTTCAAAGATGCTAAAAGCATGCAAGAGCCATTTTCTGACCTTGAGTGACAAAGTCACATATACCAGCTGTGCTCCAATTGAAATTAATATCCCAGAAGGATATGATCAACTGCTAGTAAGTCTAAGGATCGCATGATGTATGATAGACTTATGGTTCCAAATATAAGCATCCTCGGAAAAGAAAAAGGAGCATAAATTAATATGGCACCGAGGAAGCAAAGAGTTATGGAAAATCTCTAGAAGAGATGTAGACATGAGTAAGAAAGAGATTCAGGTACCTGAGAATCATAATGAAAAGAAATCTCAACAAGTTGAGTCATGTCTAGAATAAAAAGGAACCAAAGAGCAAATCGACGTCGTAAATATGTTTGCATGCAATGTTGCAGTTGATGATGTTATGGATAAAATCGAGGATCATGAACCGCGGTTAATAGAAACTTTTATTGAAAAGTGTACACAAAGAATGATTTGTTAATCATTGAAAGAAGTAACTATGAAATAGTTTAAGTCTCTTAAAGAGATAATATTTGGATTTGTAGTCCTTACACTTGAAAGTGTAAAATGAGTGGGACATAAGAGGATCTTTATGAGAAATAAAGTACATGTAGTAGTACAATGATTCTCATTAATACTTGATATTTATTATTATGAGAAATGCACTTTTATATTGTGGAAGCAACTATTTTAGATCCCTTATGAGTTTGACAGTAAGAGCAAGACTTGATTCAGTCTATCCAGTATGTTTTCAAACTGTCATAAGTATCCCTTAAAGTGATTATATTGCTAAAAGCAAGATTTTATAGTTCTCGAGAACGTTGTTAAAGTGAGAAAACGTTTTGATGCCTTTTGACACCTTTGGGGAGTAAATGGTGAGAGTTTTTCTTATGAGAATCATTGGTGTAGATCATTGTTGTTGATCATAGGAATCTCATTGTGGGTTAAAAATAGATCGGGAACAATCGAAGAGAAAATCTTAGAGTTAAGTAAATCCGAGATTGAACACTAAATGTAATTGTGTTTAAAAATTATTTTCAAGAAAGTTTGAGGACGTAGGCCTTTGCTGAACCTCGTTAAAAGAAAAATTATTTGTGTCTCTTGTCTCTTCAACACTTACAAGTGATTCTTGTTAAAAGAAAGGTACAAGAACAAGTACAAATATGTTGATCATGAAAATGTTATCAAATCTCTGGTAGAGATTTCACATACCAATGAAGATATGGAGAAATAATCAGTGATGAAATATTACTCATGAAAGATGGAGAAATCAGATTTTATAGGATCAGATATTTCATGAAATTTCTTGAGGTTACAGATTTGACATCTAATGAAAGAGATATTATCTCAAGATACTTACATCATCTTACATAGAAAAATGGTCTTGAAGTACCATACTAAGAAGACGAGTTGAAAGAGAAAGTTTTACAAGGAGATTATGAATAACTCCTATGTATAAGATGATTGTTTGGAAGATTGTGTGTAAAAGAATATTTGGGCTTAAGTTCAAATAGATCTTCTATATGAAAGGGGTTCAAATGACTTGAAGTTCAATGACCCAGTAGAATATATGATGATCATATGAGTTTGTACCTGAAAGCGCTGTTTATAACAGTTCAGGAAAGATGATATATATAATCATAATGCATAACCTGAAGAAGATGCTTTCAGGGGGAGATATATGATCATAAGCGTGGTTGTACTCTTTTTCCCTTACCATGGTTTTTATCCCATTGGGTTTTTCCATGAAAGGTTTTTAACGAGACAACAAAAGAACACGCGAAAGATAAACACATGAAGATGAATATTATGATTCCAATGGTGAAAGACTATCATCTTCAAAGTCTTTGACATACATTGATGAGATCGTGAGAAACAAAGATAATGATAAAGATGAGTCACTTGCGAGATCCATGACCAATAGAAGTATGGCGATACACGTTTACTACAGATTCGTTCAAGTGAAGATTAGGCGAACCATTTACCAAGGCGTTTCCAACCACTACTTTTAAGAAGCTACTTCATCATATTGGATCGGTCATCTCGAAGATTTCAAGTGATGTAATCATGAGGGGGAGTAAAAGCGCGCTGCACTTTTTTCCCTTAACCATGGTTTTTCCCACTAGGTTTTCCTGGTAAGGTTTTTTAACGGGGCAACATCTCATATGCGCATTTGGGACTACATTTTTATAATGGTCATCCAAGGGGGAGTGTTATAGATATATTGTATTATATGGATGTCCATTATCGGCCCATTAGTATAAACTCTAAACCTTAATATTGTATCCCTATATATATGTTGTATCCTCTACAATAGAGTAATAATACAAGAGAATAATTCCCTAAACCTCTTGTTATAACAATAACATGTTTTTTCTTTGTCTAAAAAAAACTGACTCTATATTTTTTTTTCTTTTTTTCAAAAAGTTTTTTTACATATATAAAAGATGCCTGCAATTAAACAAAACAACAACTCCTTTTGTAGTTGAATAACAATGGCAGTTTTATGTAATATTAAGGGCAAGTAATAAATTTGGCACAAAGCTCTTTGGACGACACATCAGTTTTTCTTTAAGAATGCTTTTCTTTTAATATATTGGGAATATATATATTTTAGTAATTTTATATTGTTATTTATAAGTTTCATTGATTTTTAATATAGATGATACAATGTTATATATATTTTTAAAAAAGTTGTGTTATTAAATTTCATTTTGTATAGGTATTTTCAATAAAAAATTTATAAGACACTCTACTTCAGTACCTCCTCCAGCTCTCAGACCCTATGGATTGAAGACTACCCTTGGTCTAATGGAAGATACCTTCTGACCTGGGCTCTACACCATCCTACCTTGGACCCTACAACTATGGTCCTCGGAATCTCTGCCATCGCACTTCTAGTGTACCTCGTCTTGGCGAGCGTCTTGGGTTTGGATCCTTCTACAACGTCTACGCGTCTTTTGACCTTGACAATTCTGTCATCCATCGTTTCACTCGATGATGATCTTTCGAGTATCCATGATCTCTCATGTTTCTATTTGCTTCACTGCATTTGCTCCATAGCTCTTATGGTGTTCACCTCGAAATCTTTTATTTTCTTGTTTATGGTATTGGGAAATACCTACTCTTGTAACTCTTTAAACTTTGAGATCTTTGAATCTCCACCTTGTACCTTGATTTGATTTGAATCAATGAAAACATGTGTTTGACCAAAAAAAAAAAAAATTATTAACACTTAGACATCCCCTAACCACATAGACGTGTGATATAGCTCTAGTGACATATTCACAAAGGGAAACCTAACGAATTAAGCGATTTAATTATTCCTGAAATGGATGTTTATTCCTATTTCTAAAAAATATAGGATGTTCTTTACTTGGATATAACGATCGATGTAATTATACAACACAACAACTCCATTTGTAATCGAATTGGAGGATTCAAATACAATAACCCTTCCAACAAAAAAAAGTCTCAATTGTGAAGTTGAATCTTTCTCTCAACAGAAATAATTAAATAGAAATTTGAGAGTTCGTAGAGAGAACATACAGTACTGTATATGGGTAATTGCACTGAATAATCAACTTAACTAGGATTTAATCACTGGTATACCACAGAATTACTTTATATATATTTTTATGATTTTATATTGTTATTAATTAAGTTTCCTTGATTTTTAATATAGATGATACAATGTTATATATATTTTTTAAAAAGTTGTGTTATTAAATTTCATTTTGTATAGGTATTTTCAATAAAAAATTTGTAATTAAGTTAATATTGTGGTTAACATTCTAGATTAGGCTCATGATTTTTTTAACAAATGTTATATCCAAGTTTTAAAATTTATTCAAATGGTGAATGATTAATTTTGCAAATCTTATAAAAGGTTAGAACTCAAAATGTACTTTCAAAAATGTTAACATAAAATTTTCTGTAAATTAAGCGTCATATATATATATATATATTGGATAAAGGGGTGATATTTCTATTTCATGCATTTATGACAGCTTTGCTTCTCTCTCTTCCTCTTCTTTCTCATCCTCACGATTCTTTCTTCCATGGCCACCATCAAACGACACTACCGGTACACTCATCAATACCATCCGCCGTCACCACGGGACTTCAGCCGCTATTCTATCTCTTGAGCCTCCAAACGCCAACTCGCTGCGGCAACATAGATCCAAATCTCTGCCCGTTCATCTACCTTTCGAGCCTCCAATCGTCAATCTCTCTCCTGGCTCTTTTAACAAGAACATTTTGTAGCGGTGTTTATAGGAGTCCTCATGCAGTTAAATCGAGCATGCACAATAAAAAGATATAATGAACTACTACCATTTGCGTTGAGTAAAATTGTCAGCTATATAAATGTTTGGCTTTTTTTCGGCACAGCCAGTCACTTTCTAATCTTTCTTGTGATGGGTCCTTAATGTCTATCTTTTTACTATAGTGGAGGGGTTTAGACTATGGTAATCGATTCAAACTTAGATTTTCAGCAAGAGGAACATGCACAATGTCAATATTAACAAATTTATATATTGCAAAATAAGGATGATCAAATAATTTTAGTTAGGGTTGAAAAGAGGGGATTAGACTATGGTAATCGATTCAAACTTAGAATTTTAACACGAGGAACATACACAATGTCCATGTTAACAAATTTATATACCAAAACAAGAATAATCAAATAATTCAAGGGAATACGACAAGATTTCAGACAAATAGAAAAGGATGAGTAAATCAACGTTTAAAATGATATACCAGCATCTCAGTTACTTTTCTTTCTAGGCACAAGTTGTCCTGTTAATTTTTTGTTTTTGTTGTTTGTTACATCATCATTATAAAATACTAGGACTCAGATCCCCACAGGAGAAGTATTTCAAAAAAACTTAAATTAAATTGTAAATTAAAAATTATATATATGAGAAAATTATTCAAAAGTAATAAATAGTTTGAAAATATATGCTAATAATAAAATTAAATATTACCCCAAAATAAGAAAAATAATAAGTACGGCTAATAATAATAAAAACTTATGGCAAAAAACTCAACTCTAAGTTAAAATTTATTAAATATAAAGTCATAATAAAAATTATAAGTATAAGATATATTATGAAAAAATATAGTAAAGAGTAACAAGCATCATAATATTTATTGATATTTATAATAATAAACAACTATAATGATGAAGTGATCCTATGTAAGAATATCAAAAGAAAGATTATAATAAGTAAATACAATTTTCTGATGATATAATTTTAAAAATAAATAAATTTCATGTAGAATGAAAATTTATCAACCATTAATTATAATAAAAATACGAAAATTCCTAAAAATAAAAGATTAAATAATTAAATCTTAAAAACACATATTTCACGATGAGTTATGATTAATAAACGCAACCGTAAGTTACATAGTTAAAGTTGATTAATTTTTTATATTACTATATTGATTTCTAAAATCTTTAGTTAGATTATGAAATGATGTTGAATATTAAATATTAAAATTTATATTATTTAGATTCATTATGAAACGGAAAATTTGTGTTAGCGAACAATGATCTGTTAGTTATCTAAGAAGAGACAAATATATATATATCTATATATATATATATATATATATATATATTTATATAGTTCAAAAGACATAAATATACAGATAAACATAACTATTGTAACAAGAAATTGTGAATAAAATTATGAATAAAATATGGTGAAAAGACACAATTATATAATGAACAGACACAACCACATGATTTTTTTCTTATATTAAAAGACACAACTTTACAATGAACAGACATAACTATAATTTTTAAATAATAATAAAAAATTATTTCACTAAAAGATAGATGAAAAATCGCAACTGTTATCTCCATTTATTTAAATTGTTATTATTATAAAGATTTGATCTAATCCTACAAATGATGCTCAATCCATTGAATCTAACTACCAGCATCACATTTGAATATAAAGAACGGCACCACGAATGTGTATTTTTGTTAATTTAAACAAGCTGCTAAAAGAGAAATATCTATCTTCGTTTAATTACAGCACGAGGAACATGCACAGTAGTAGTCAGTAGTGGTCCATGTTTACTAACATACAAAGCATATACTAACGACAGATCAGTAAATTGGAGGAATGCAAGGTTTCAAAAGCTGAAAGATAAGGCTGAGTGCAACAGCGTACCAACTAATCCTCCACATCTCTATTAAATTCTGGCCATAATTTTTTTTTTCATATTATTTTAAATGAACTTGCTAAAAATAATAATCAAAAATGAAACCAGATAATTTCCTCCTTGGATGCAGATAGCTGCAGCTAACATGATAGTGATGAGAAGACCACTGAAGGTTTATTCATTTTTAAAGAACTTGCTAAAAATAATAACCAAAAATGAAACCAG